>NW_015505767.1:615617-629202 GCF_001515645.1 Sinocyclocheilus grahami | reverse complement strand
TCACAATTATTTATGCATTATGTTTCCTGTTCTTATGAATGTTCTCAACCATAACACGATTCAATATGTCAAAAGGAAAAAAAAAAGAAAAACATTTTAAGGCTGCTTATTGGATCAATAAAGCTAAACATTATTTTATCACTACATATTCCTTTATGAGAAGCTTATTAACTACTTGTCAAGTCTTAAGAACAAATGGCACAACCAAATTAAATACAGAGAAAGACAACATGAGATACAAATTACAATGTGAAAAATGAAGGTGACTTGTACTGTATAAGAGAGAGAGAGAGAGAGAGAGAGAGAGAGAGAGAGAGAAACATTTGACAGCAAATAAGGAAAACCTTCTCATGATGAACTGGTTTTTCTTGCAGGCAAAATAATAAGATTCCAGTTGAACAGCCTGACTGACACACTCGTGATCCCAGTCAAGAGAAAACACTCATGTCAAACCAAACAGGCTGAACTGCCATAATAGCTAAAACGACCATGTGAAATTATGTGGAAATGAGCAGAAACCAAAGTTTTATTATATATATATATATATATATATATATAATAATCACTGACTCAGCATTCCTGCCAGTGACTCAGTGACTTTGGGGGTAAATTAATGTTAGCTAAACAACATTAAATGAGGCTAATTCACTGAATGCTTAAAAAGGTATAAAATATAAAAAAGCTGATTTATTCTCTTGTAAGTTTTATGAATTTATTTTTCCTTTTTTTTTTTATTAATAGTAGTAGCAGTCAGTGTTGCAGTACTCGAGTCCAGACAAGACCAGACTCAGGTCCATCTCAAGTCCAAATCCATATTTTCAGGAGTATTGGGACTCGCTGTAGTTAAAGGGTTAGTTCACCCAAAAATAAGGCTGTGTTTTACTCACCCCCGATGCATCCTAGGTGTATATGACTTTCTTCTTTCAGACGAATCCAGTCGGAGTTACATTATAAATTGTCTTTGATCTTTCAAACTCTATCGTTGTACTCAGCGGGTGTTGCATTCCTTCTGTCCAATAAACACTTGAATGTAGCTTGCGCTCACTGTTGTAAAATGGAAGCAGTTCCGGGGGAATTACGTATGAGGTCAGCTTTGTGCATGCGCCGCTGAGAAGTGACGCACGCGGAGAGATCGAAACAAAACACTGGTCACTAATTAGAAGTACAAAACGAGGATTTGTAAAGAAGAATGTCGGAGGATTTCGATATAAGCCAAGAGGAGACTTGTTTTCCTTTGCTAAAGTAAGGAAACTTTGCTTCTTTTGATCCTGTAAACAAACGTTGGTTTTCACGAGACTCACTGGCGCTTGCGCAACGCTGACCTCATGCGTCATGCTCCCGGAGCTGCTTCTGTGTACAACTGTTGGCGCAAGCTAGATTCAAGTGATAATTACGTTTTGAATATGGATATTTTTCTTACAAAAACGCATCGATTCGCTACAGGAGGCCTTTGTTCACCCCCCGGAGCCGTGTGAGACACTTTTTTTTTGTGGAAGGGTGCCTTTTATTTCACGTCTTTTGGACAGAAGGAATGCAACACCCGCTGAGTACAACGACAGAGCTTGAAAGATCAAAGACAATTTTTAATATAACTCCGACTGGATTCGTCTGAAAGAAGAAAGTCATATACACCTAGGATGCATCGGGGGTGAGTAAAACACAGCCTAATTTTTATTTTTGGGTGAACTAACCCTTTAAGACCAGCTATTTCGAGTCATAGAAAATATGGTCTTGGACTCTTGACTTCATTCTTTCCTCCATATTAGGCCTTAAAGAGGTGATGCCAACAAAACAGCATCTTACAAGGATCAAGTCTATGCAGCAGTTTAGACTAAAACCTTTTTACTTTTTAAAACCTTAAACCTAGATGTGCAACTAGCCCTGGTCTCTCCTTCATTATACACTATCGTTCAATTTGGGTCGGTAAGACTTGTTAAATGTATTTGAAATATGTTTATTGTTCTCACCAAAACAGCATTTATTTAATCAGAAATGCAGTAAAAACTGTAGTATTGTGAAATATTATTACAACTTAAAATAACCGTTTTCTATTTCAATATATTTTAAAATCTAATTCATTAATGTGATGCAAAGCTGAATTTTCAGCAGCCATTACTCCAGTCTTCAGTATCACATGATCCTTCAGAAATAAATGCTGATTTTAGATTTTTTTATATATATAATTAATGTTGAAAGCAGTATTGCTGCCGAATATTTTTGTGGATTAAGTTCAGAATTAATGAAAACAGCATTTATTTGAAATAGGAATCTTTTGTTACAACATACATGTTTTTACTGTCACTTTTGTTTAAATGAATTCTTGCTAAATAAAAGCATGCAAATATGCAATGCAATATGTAAGACATGTTACAAAACCAATGGCAAAAAGCAAAACAAAACCACAAAAAACACATCCACATCATCTGTTCACAACTGTCGATAATTAAATCTACAATCCCAACGTTCTTCCTTTTACTTCCTCTTTCTTCTTCCTCAGTGTGTTTTGAGTGCCCGTGTTTCCTGTATACTTCCTGCTTTGTTGGCAGTCATCTATGTGAGGGAATGGAACTTGGCCTGGCTGACATTTCCTTTCTTGCTCTAAACACTGGGTCAGTAACAGAAGTGTTTCCTCTGCCTTGTGTAGCCTGCTCACACAATGCAAGGGTCAGGATGTCTCCAGAGACTCTCTTTATTGTGTTATTTTATTACAGTTTTGCACTATTGTGTGACAGAACCTTGAATGACTGACATTTTATCCACTTTGCTAACAGACACCATGGTCCATTGGACAGGGTTGCACAGAGGTAGTCAAGATGTTGTATCGGTATGTCTTGGGGAGACCACTGACCTGCAAGAACAGCTGCCATTGTCTCAAGGAGATAGAGGACTCTATGTTCTCCTCTGAGGTCTGAAACGCAGGGATCTGATAAGAACTGCTTTGTTACTAAGCAAAGATGACTTCTTCCTGGATTTACGCATGTCAACCTTATTTAATGCCGTGAACTTCCTTATGAACCCAAGAGAATGGCTATACAGTGGCCACAAAAAGGTTTCTGGACACTTCAAACTTTCATTGCATTGTAATATTTTGACCTCATTGACTAATCTAGTTGAGGATGATCTGTCAAAGTTCTGGCTCTTCCAGTAACAAAGTCGATTTGCCAGATTCCATAAGACCTCTGTACGTCTAACCAGTTTAAACGGGTTTAACTTTAGCTAAGCAATGTAAAGTTTCATTTTTCATTCTTTTGTTTGCTTTTTCACAGCTCTCTGTCTCTTTTGCCATTTTACAGATACCCTCTATCTCTCAGATGCATTCCTCTCACATCTCAGCGGTTTACTCCTCCCTCTTACCAGCTTTTAGACAGCTGTCCTCCTCACGGAGATCTCGTATCTGTGACGTCTGCGACCTTCAGTGTTAAAAAGCAGTGAAACTAAGGGAAAAACCCCATGATATACATAGTTCTTGACTGGATGTTTACAGTGTTTCAGTGTCACACTGAGGAGATCTTTTAACTAATATCAGATTCTGCTAATATTGGCCATGACATTTGTCCAATGACGTCTGGACGTCTCCTGCTTAGTCAGAAGACTGTAAATTTGGTCTTGTCCGTGACGTAGATGTTCCCAGGAAAGATGGACTTTGTAGAAAACGAAGCGTAGAGGACCTACAATAATGTACAGTATTTGAAAAATAATGTGTTTTTTGAACATTAAAGCATGTCAACATATTCTGTTACACCAAATAATGATCTTTAAAAAACCATCATATGACCCCTTCAACAATGCAATCATTTTAAATATGTGTTTTATCAATATTTTTATTAAAGACTAGTTGGAAATTAAGAGATTAATTGTGATTATTTCCCTGTTTTATCATTTTTATTTTATAAATGTGTTATGTGGTCATAGCTTTTAAAAACCAGAACAATCTGGTTATTAATAGAAATAGAGAACTAAAAAAGAAAAAGAAAACTGTAAGCGGTTTTCAAATAATAAAGAACGTTTTGAATATTTACATAATGATCAGCTTTAGTATAATGACACTGTAAAGGTTAGGAAACCTCTGCTAAAGAGCATATTTTACTCAAACACATGGTCTCCGGGCTCTTTTTAGGCCTGACTGTGGGGATTCCTCAGGAACAGGGGTTCGCTTCTGTAGTCAGCAGACCCCCCTCCATTCACAACTCGTCTGCTCTATTTTAAAATGGTCTTATTTTGGCCACAACTGAACTGGCATGCTGTGACCTCTTTCAGAGAGATGGGGGGTGTCTACAACTAAAAAAAAAGTCTGAGATCATATCATACACAAACCAGTACTGCAACAACAGCAACTGTGACTGAGACAAAACAGTGGATGCCTGCCTGCCTACACATATAACAGACTGCAGTTAATGTCTAGAAATGCAGACAGATACGGTGGCAAACAGAAAGTTGGAAAGAGAAGGAAAAAAGCCTGTGTGAAGTAAAATGTACTCACAGCTGGGTGCAGACGCTCCACGGCGGACTTTACTAGGAGTGAGAGTGAGTGCTTGTGTGTGCCTTTGTGTATGACTTAGCTGGTGACATCACAGCATTCCATAGTCTCTCTCTCTCTCTCTCTCTCTCTTTTCTTTTGCTCTCTCTAACAAACGTACATTACACACTGTCCCTTCACACTTCCTTTCTGTTCCTGTAACTCTCTCAGGCTGGAGGGAAACTCAGGAAGCAGACCTCAGCTGTTGGCACCGCAAACGAAGTAGTAGCATCCTGTTTAACAGAGACAGAGGCGGGAGAGAGGAGGAGGGGCGGCTGAAGGAGAAGGAGAAACAAATGACACAGAACTAACTTCATCACTTGAGCAAAGGAATTTACAGAAAAACACGTAAGAGGATGAGTCGATCTTGACATTACTCAATGCAATTTCAGTGCCAAAAATAAAACACAACTGTACAGTATTTAAGGCACTTCCTCTCACTGAAATTTTACCAATGATTACTTACAGTGCAGAAAATCTCCTCTTGTAATTTCCTTATAATTTTTTTTTTTTGGTGTAAATTAACATACAGGAAGGACACTGATTTACAAGCTTAAAGACTTTGTTAAAAAAAAAATTATGTAAAAAAGACACTGTTAACGACATTGTGTTTTCAGACACGCAGCATGCTTTAGTGTAATCAGACACCAGGGGGCGCACGAGTGCAACTGTCTTTGTTATCGCTCAGAAATAGTTGTACTGCTGTAACGAGTGCAGTGATACTCTAGGTTAATGAATAAATCAGTGAAATTGTGACCGCACAAATTTCCAGTCATATATATATATGACACAAATCCAGCCACTCTGGAATCTAGCTTTCCTTGTTTTTAATCTTCTTCTTCTCTCTCAGTTCCTATTGGATTGGACCGTTTTCATCTGCAAATGTGTACTGAAATATATATTTTTTTTATTATTTCGGAGAAATTTGTATATGGAAATGTAGGCTGCATTTGCTTTGTTACTGTTTAAATACTGAAGTTTAACCAACAGCGCCATCTACTGGTTTTCGAGAACCGGTCTGTTATGAGTGGACCTGATAATGTTGATTTAAAGGGATCGTTCATCAAAAGTGGATCATATTCAGATCCAAAAATGCCTTGCTGTGTAGCACCAAACTTGATACACACACACACACACACACACACACACACACACACAAACAAACTCTAGTATAAACGTGTGTTGGAGAATGCAAATTCTGTCACCAAACGGTTGCTGATTCCCATCAACTTCCATAGTATGGGAGGGGGGGATGCTACATAAGTCAGTGGGGACCAGCAACTTTTTGCTTACCCACATTCTTCAAAATATGTTCTTTTGTGTTCAGCAGAAGAAAGAAATTCATACAGGTTTGGAAAAACTTGAGTATGAGTAAATTACTTTTCATTTTGGGTGAACTATTCCTTTAAGTCTATTCATCACACAAATTTATACAGTATTTTTATGTTGTTTGTTTGTCCATTTGGAGCTTGACAGTCCCAGCCTCTGCTTATTATGAACTACTGTTCTATGGACATTTTTCTAAAATGTTCCTTTTCAATAAATAAATTAATAATAATAATTTATTATTACTATTATTATTAATGCTTATAATAATAATGGATAACTATTAACAGTTGTTATACAAGAGTTGCATCAAGATTTTTCAAAAAAAAATTTTTTTAAATATAATAAATCTATTTTTAAATAAAAAATAAAGAATAACACAAAAATATATGGCTTTGTGAACATTGTTGTTTTTTACTAAAACATTATCACACATCTTCTGTTTATATAGTCATATATATTTTAGAAAAAAAATGACAGCATCTATTTGTGTGCATTTCTTGAGTAATGCACAGTTACCATTATACTGTCATTAGTGCTTGTTTTCCCCTTGTTCTTTGAAATGGTCCCAATCTTTAATAACATTTCAGAATTACCACACTTATGTATCAGCTTAGACATAAATGTTTTGGACTGTTGGACTGTTAAATCTACGTTGCTCACAGCAAGGGTCAGGCAACAGAATAAAATCAAGTGTTTCATGTTGAATGGAAACAAAGTGATCTGAAACTTATGTGGAAACCATGTGTATAGTAAAGGACTGCTGTATTTTCATGAGCAAATTACTTGTATCACAAGAACAACTAAATGAAAATTGAATTGCAAATAAAAACATACTGACTATGGGTCGTGTTATGCAAGTCTGGTTATTTCTTTACAGATATAATCAGTAAATAATATTACTTATCTAGTGCTTTTGATAATGTTTGGATAACGGCAAAAGTGAAATGGCTATGCTTAAATATTATTATTCTAAATTTTACTTTTACTATTAAAGGGGTCATGAACGAGAAATCAAATTTCCCTTGATCTTTTGACATATAACAGGTCGATTTAATATAAAAACATCATGTAATGTCAAAACATTCTCGTTAGTTTAAAAACAGCTTTTTATTGAAACCAAGCTCAGAAAACCACTTGTTTTGGAATGGGCCACTTTATAACTTAATAGTGTGGCTAAGCACCACCTCCGCAGGAGAAGATCAATGCCTGCTTACATCACTGCCTCTTTAGCCCTGCCCACTGATACAGGCTTGTAGTAGGAGGAGAGGAAATACTAGGGATGCAAACACAGGATTAGGCCTACTCCATCAACAGAACCATACAGATGACATTACAAGACTACAAGTAGGGCTGTGCAATATGGCCAAAAAATTATCACAATACATTTTTTCATCAGTCGATAGCGATAATTATCCAGATACATTTAAAATCTTTATTTCGTTCATATTTTTGCTTCTAAGTGAAAGTTGTAGAAACCAGACTGTTAACAGTGGTTTTAAACTACTCTTTACGGTTAGAACATGACACTTATCATGTACACTTTTCCAGTCAATTGTCTCTTTGAAATGCACATTTGACAGTAGCTTGAGTTGACTGTAGTAGTAGCTTGAGTTAGGATGCAGATGTAAATTTATGTTTACTATAAATTTACTGTTTAAAAACAGTAACATCTGTAAAAATTGTAACAACCTCATTTTTATATGGTGAAATTTAATTATTCTGACTGTTTGAGTTTTGTTAAAATGACCCATTGGTCTTCCATAGTAGCACACATTTAGATCATGATAACCACAGTTAAAAAGAACTTGCACAATTGGTGGCTGACTAAATACTTTTTTTCCCCACTGTATAACCACCTCAATATACCATGGTAAAAATGCAACTATATGGTTTCTAGGTATTTGTATGAAAAACAGCAGTATAAATGCATTTAGTATAAAAGCACAAACGCCGTAGCTTAATCACACAAAATCCTGTAATTATTACTATTTTAAATCACGGAGTCATTTGTGTTTTTCGCTGAATTCAAGCGCTTCACACTGGATCTCACAGCGCTGTTTGGTGTCGCGCCGCGCTGCCGTGTGAACTCTGACCGAGCGGATAAATGCTCAGCGTGACGCGCTTCAAATGAGTCGCGCTGTTTCGATCCGCTTTTGGGTCAAAATAAACATTAAATCGAACATTTATCAAACTTAAATTTATCGTGAAAAATTATATCGCGAAAATTATCGTTATCGTTTTATCGCCCAGCCCTAACTACAAGACAATGTGTCGTGTAAGTTGTGAAAAATAGTCTTTGAATTGCCTTCTTTGTGATCCTAACATATCTAGAGGCGAGCACTGTTGCGCAATGTTGTGAATCAATTTCTATTTCAGGTCAGAAGTGCGAATGCTTGTATGTCAGAAATAGAGCGGACATAAGTTTACTGTCGGAGATTTGTTGTCAATCCATGTGGCATCCAGTGTAGACAGTGTAGGCATCCAATTTGTTGGCATCCAGTGTAGACAGAATCGCAGATTATAGTGGGTTCTGCTGTCTATCGCGTTGCACCGCTGGTGTCTAGGTGTTGGGTATTGTTTTTTTTGTTCTTTTCTCGATACTGGTGCCAAATCGATACATTTAAAATGCTTCCGGTGTCTGAACCGATATTTATTAAATAATTAATTAATTAAAATACCCCAAAAAATGATGGATTGGCCATTAGTACTATAAACACATGATGTCTGTTTCATTCATACTGGATGCCAGAGGGTGCCCTCATACAGAAAATCCACATATCCAGTCACAGAAGTAGCTGAACTCATGACCTTCCAGGAAATCCTTTATATGGTCAAAGGCATGGCTATTATAGCTGTAACTGAGTAAACAGAACATATAAACGTTTTGAATGATAAAACAAAGACAATAAACACTCGACTGCGACAATATAGTTTATCTGTGTTATTCAAGCCATCGCTGGTATTTTCATAACAATTAAGTATATTTATAATCCATTGCTAATCGATGTATTCTTTTTAAAGAAGCCTGGAACATATTTTCTGCCTCATTCTGTGACAAGAAGCCACATCAGATCACAGAAGGAAGCATTTGACTGGCGTTGCGGAGTAAAAAGGTTATAATGTTCTCTTTCGTTGGACAACAGGTTTAGAAATGTGAATACAAGGGAGGTTTAGCTTTAGGCATTTTAATTTAAGCATGTTTAGCTTAGTTAACAGAAGGCTACCTGCTGCCATCAGAGCAAGTTACTGCATTCACGTGCTCCTCAGATGCTCTCATTTCCCGAGTTGTGCTTTTAAGTCGGAATGTGAAAACAACATGGACACTCGCGTTACTACAAAGATTTGTTGGATTTGTATTGGAGCTTTCCGACTTGAGAAATTATCGGGAAATTATTTTTCACATGTGGTGCCGGTATATTTTCATGATATTTATGATTCGGTTCTAGTACATACCAGCAGGGGCGGACTTAACCATTAGGCAAAGGTAGGCGACCGCCTTGGGCCCCCAAAAGCCAAGGGCCCCCTAAAATGCTTTTTATATGCGAGATGCACGTTCAGTGCGGACGCACAAGTGGTTGCTGTGGTGTTCACGACAACCGTCTGTGCGTCCGCGTTGAACGTGCTTCTTAGCAAAAGTAGGGCGATGTAGAAAATGGGGACGGAATCCCGGAATCTATTCATAAAAACGGAATGTACTGTGTAACGCAGAATGTGACTGAATGAACGGCACAGACACGCGTTTCGTTTGCTATTTAAGCATACGCAACGCTCGCGGTTGTCGTCTGTTGTAGCTAAATAGTATTTTTGCCATTTAATATTCACATACACTAGTCCATATCGCGGTTTGATTGAAGTGTACTGAATTGCATTTGATTTATTCATTCAATATTTGACGAATTCTGTGACATTGCTCGTTACACTGTAAACTTATGTTGTTTAGCATTTTGAATGTACAAAAATGAAAGGGTTTGTTTAATTTTCATTGGAAGAAAAGATAGATTCATGTTTTTGCCTTCATTTGATTACCAGAAAAATTAAAATACACACAGAATTTCAAAAAAAAAAAATAAGTAAATAAAATTTCATAGGGCCCTATTATTGTATACAAATTAATAAATTAAGTTGTTTTTATGAATTCAATTAATTAGATATGTTTTTGATTAAACCATTAAAATGGAATACAGAAAAATGTAAATTGAAAGCGCAGAATTTGGGCCCTAGGAATGTAATTTTTTGTTAGACTTTTAATAGGCCTAAATTGCTGTTAAATTAAACAAGTTTCATGATTTTAATTCATTAGACATGTGTTTTGTTAAAATGTAACATAATCATCCAGAAAAATTAAAACGAGAGAGAAAATAAAAAACAATGCAGAAAAATTTAAACGGAAAAAAAGATTTTGGAAAAAATAAAACGGATTTCATAGGGCCCTACAAATTTCATGCTTCTGAAGCTACAAATTTAATACTAAGCAACAGTGCATATTATATAGGGCCTATTTACATTTTTTTAAACGGGCTCACTCGTTTTTGTGAAAGACCCAAGAAGGACCATGTCACTTTCCACACAGACACACTTCATGTTTGGTTGAAATAATCCTTAGGCATGTACATTTATAATTTCCTTCAGTTTAATTTAAATGTGCAATTACAATAAAAAAATAAATAAATGTATATTTTAAAGTTTAGAATTAGACAGCCTTTCGTTGTGTAGACAATTGCATAGTGAAAATTACCCCAACGCACCACCTAGTGTCCAACCTACTCTAGTACTATTATAACCTGTTTAAATATTAAAGAAATCCTTTATTTATAACATGTACATGAAAAATCTAAAAGATTAGACACAACTATGAGACACGGTCGTGCAGCAGCGAGCAACAGTGAAAGGAACCTCAAGGTTGTGAAATTGTATAGGGCCCCATTCCTGTATTTTGCCTGGGGCCCCAAAATCACTAACTCCGCCCCTGCATACCGGTTACATAGGTACCAGTGCCATATTGGTACCGGGTTTTGGTACCAACCCTACTCACGTCCGGTGTAAACACGGGGGAAAATTAGCAAAGGGCTCCAGATCGCGTCAGTGAAACACTGTTTGTTTGTTTGTTTGGTTTACTTTACTTTGCTAAGGATTCATTTTTAAACAAGACAATATGATGCAGAGTATATACTGCGTATTTATACTTTTTTTTAACCCAAATGACCCATGTTGTTTTCAGAGTATGTCACAGCAACTTCCATCTGCTATTTTAATAAGCAAAACTGTTAGCCAATCACAGTAGTGGGAGTTTACTTGCTCATCTTGAATGCACCCCACCAAAACAAAAACACACCGTTCTGCAGCGAGGCCCAAAAACAGGATAGAAAATAGCCTATTACTTCTAAATTATGATGTTTTTGATGTAAAATTACACTAATGTTATAAGTGAACCTCAGAGAACATTATAAAATAATAAAAAATGCAGTTCATGATCCCTTAAATATCTAGCCACCAGATGGCACACCTCTCAACAAGAGCAGATGAGCAAAACTAAATGACTGTCAATGAGACTTTATTGGATGCCTAAAAGACACATTCAAGCAGTGCATTCAAACATTCACTCCATCCAGCATGGCAACTATAATTCAGTCTTGTTCACACTGTTGATCTGCTCCTTAAGACACTTAAGACTGAAGCACAGACACATCTGTTATGTCCAATAAGTACAGATGTTCAGAAAGGAGCCACATAATTATGCTAGCTGTAGATTTTTCAAAAAGTTAAAATATAGGCCTACTGTTTAAAGTAGTTTACAAGACTACAGCTTGGCTCATTATGAAGGCGCAACTGACTGATAACTGAACTAAACTAAACCAGACAAGGTTTGTGCTCAGGATAGATAGCCCAAAACTGGCTTCTAGATGAAAGCAGCACACCCACCAGCGCTTTAACACAGAAATAGGTCACTACTGACTCATATGAGGCGCTTAGAGTAGTGCTAGACATCTGGACACTTTGGAATGAATGAGAACAACAGAAAACAGACTGAACTTCAAATGTCCTGAAAAGTTTTTGAAATTGCATTGCTTTCTGCACTGAAAAACATGTTTCATTCATCCAAAAAAATGTAGGGTAATGATTCACATCTATATTTTTTAACTTGAGCCAATGAAAAATAAATAATTTGCCCTAAACCATATTTTCTATGTCTATGTAAACTATTTTATAAAACCTAGCACAAAGTATATTTTTCTTGTTGAAGAAAGTTTTAAAATTTAAATTCTATTTTTGATCCAAACAAAAAAATATAGATTTAATCAAAACAAAAATTCTAATTTAAGAAATTAATTTTTATAGTTTTCATAGACATAGAAAATATTGTTTAGGGCAAGTTATTTATTTTTCATTGGCTCAATCTAAAAAATATAGATGTGAATCATTACCCTAAATAGTTTTAATTGGATGAATGAAAAATTGTTCTGTGTGATTTCCAAGTTAAATCTATATCAGTTGTTTTATTTTTCCAATTTGTTATACTAGAAAATTAAGAAAAAAAGCAGACAAAAAAAGGAACATTCATGCAATTTTCTGTTTTATTTCAATTCAATTCCAAATGTTAATTTAAAAACACAAAACATGATTTTTTTTATTTTAAACATGAAAAAACTAGTTTAACAAACTAACATAAAACAGTTTATCTCAGAATCACAACAAACGGCATCAAAACTATATGGTTTTATTCCACTCTGAGTTCACAATATTGGCAGTACTGCATTTTAACTCACCTTTTCCGAGGTTGAGCATTACCTGCTGAATAAAATATAAAGTGCTTTTCATACACTTAGTCCAGGTGCAGAGCATAAATCAGTCTGTAAAAATGAACATAGAAGGCCTGAGATCGGTCGGTTCATCCATTACAAAGTTCTCTTCCAAGATGAATCCCACTCTAGATGGGTTAGATGTCAGACTTGCTTGATCAACACTGAGGATTCTTACTTGAGTCTGTCTTTTCAGCTGCATCCTAACAGAGGAAGAAACAGATCGATAAAGACATTATCAAGTCAGTTAGATAATGCTGTTGTCAAATACTCAAGATCATATGCTGTGTTCACACCATGTTCTACTTAGAGCTGTTCATGTCCTTGGACCGGGAACTGTGCGTTTCTATGGCAACACTATCCATGCCTAAATTAATCTGCAGTAGTCAGGTACAGTCACGTGGTACAAGTAGAAGCTCTCAGAAAATTCCCAGATTACAGATGGTGATTATGAGTTCTACAAGGACATTGATTCTTTTTCCAAGTTGGAATCTTGTAATTATGGCAAATACAACATGGGATGAATGCACTTATACGTGCCTGGTTTACTGTAAAAAGAGCTGGCTTAGTGCATAAAGTAATTTAAATGTATGTACATGCCTGATGTGAACAACGACATTGTTTCATTCTTGTATAACGTCCATGTTTGAACACAGAGACAGGGTTTCACAGACAGGGCTTAGCTTAAGCCAGGACTAGGCCAAATTTGGATATTTAAATAACTTTTATAAAAATGCCTTAAAGGGGTCATATAATGCTTTTTTGAAGATCAGCAAAGCCCCTCCTTCCGACAAGCGCAGTCTGCTCTGATTGGCCAGCTGACCCAGTGTATTGTGATTGGCCGAACACCGCAAGCACTCGCCGGAAATGTAACACCCCTTACCATAATTGCGAGCTTCGTCTTTCAAAATAAATGTAAAGACAGAGCCCGAAAGGGGAACAG
>NW_015505767.1:542663-615592 GCF_001515645.1 Sinocyclocheilus grahami | reverse complement strand
TGAAACCACGCCTTCTTTCTTTGCGTGCACATTTGGGCGGCATTATGCAAATATTTCCACATAGTGAGGTAGATATGTGGGGGCATGTTAGAACGAGCCATTTTAGGGGGGCGTGGCAGAGTCTTAACTTTGATAAAGAATATCTCTTTGGTTTTGAGACTTTAGTCTTTGCAACTTCAGGGATCTTATCTATGCACAATCAGCTTGTAACACTCCAAAGAGAAAGGAAAACTTGAAATCGCATCATATGACCCCTTTAAGAACTTTACTGGTGTGCATCTTGAGACACGACAACGGCACTGGCATATTTTAAGATGTGTCAGTACAAGATATTTTCAGTTGAGACAGCTTGAACATGCATTTTAGTCTGAGACTGGCCTGTGAATCCGGGGTATAATGTTTATATAAGGTTAGCTGTGCTCTCTTATCACAGTTATGAGGGCCATACTTACACTTCCAAAGCATCTCTTCCATTTCATCTTCCTTCCAAAACAAGATAGTCATTAAGAGGGCTCTGAACCTAAACAGAACAGAAGTATATTCATCCGTTTTTGTATTTATACTGTTAATTAATTTAAACTGACTCTTTCAAACAACAGCCATGTCTATTAAACGTGGTCGTTAAATTATTGCACTCACCATATTAGTATGGAGGACCAAATTTTATTTAAAATAAATAAATAAGCAAATAAATGAATAAATGTGTGTATAAATACACGTATTCTTGTTTAAATACTTATATAAATAATTAAACGTGTGATATTATGAAAGTTGTCAAATAAATCAAATAAATTGGTGGCCAAATGGAAAATGTTTAAGGAAATGCTTTCTTTCAATCACTCATTTCATTTATTTCTGAATGTAGTTCCACATTTATTTTTCCTCTGCTCAACATGCCAGTGAGAGGGTGTCAACCATGGACTTGGTTGGGTCTTGTGATAGCTGGGGGCGCGGCTTTCCCACTGACAGGAAATGCATGGTGTAAATTCAGTATAGCCTAGTAAAGTCACTTTTGCCGTTCAACAGAGCAAGATACATAGAAAAACTGAGCCGTATCGTCTGTACAGTATCTGTGACTTTACAAACGACCCAACGGAATGGCCAGAGGTGTCATTTCCCGGCATTTGATATTCGCAAATCTAGGGACCATCTCTAAAGTTACATACGACATTGGTATACACTTTTCTAACTTCAATAGCATTTGAGGAAAATTACTTACAGTAACACAACCAACTGTGAAGTGTTCGTGAAGTTCTCAGTTGTAATGCACACCTTTTAGATTTTTGATATTTATTCAAATAAACTGTCAAATCGTATATAAATATGTTGTTTATTTCACTACCGAATGGGCTCAAACACAAAATATATATCATAATTTAAAGCTCAATAGCATTTGAGGAGAATGACTTAAAGTAAAACAACTAACTGTAACGTGTTCATGTAGGTCACAGTTAAAATGCACACCTTTTAGATTTTTGCTATTTATTAAATTAAACTGGCAAATCACATGTAAATATTGCTATTTTTTTCTTTAGGAATATGGGCTCAAGCACAAAATATGCCATAATTTAAAGCTCAATAGCATTTGAGGAGAATGACTCACAGTCATAAAACCAACTGTAAAGTGTTCATGTAGGTGTCAACTATAATGCACACCTTTTATATTTTTTATATTTATTAAAATAAACGATAAATTCATATCTACACTGTAAAAAAACTTCATGTAGAAATTACAGCACCTAACTGGCAGCAGTTCGCTCGTAACTTACTGTAATTTTATTTTGTAGCAAAAATACTGTATTTTATTTTAGTGTGTCATTTAACTTGCTGTAAATGTATTTACAGTGTAATACTGTTTAACTGTAAAATATTTTATACGTGTCAAAATGGTCTCTAAATGTAAATGTCTTGTATAATGCTTCAAAGTAAAAAAACAAAAAAAACAATTCCAAAACATTTCAATTACTTTTCTCGCGGGTTTCACAATAATGGACATGGAAAGTCGACGTATACGTAAAGCGATTGAAAGAACGGAAAGGAGGACTAAGAATCTCCAACGACAATTGGCAGTGCTACATTTGCTACAAGTGCCTGCACCGTCCGTCCATCTATCGCTGTTCTCCATACTTGCGAAATATGTTTACACGGCGTTTTAAATCATGGAGGGTGAGGGCATTCTCGCATGTGTTTGGCCAATCAATGTCTACTTACGTCACGATTAGTACCAGTTGTGCTGGTTTTTATATTTTTAAAAATAAACGATAAATTCATATCTACACTGTAAAAAAACTTCCTGTAGAAATTACAGTAACTAACTGGCAGCAGTTCGCTCGTAACTTACTGTAATTTTATTTTGTAGCAAAAATACTGTATTTTATTTTAGTGTGTCATTTAACTTGCTGTAAATGTATTTACAGTGTAATACTGTTTAACTGTAAAATATTTTATCCCTGCTCCAGAGTAGGAGCTAATTTGGTTCTCGAAAAAGGCAGTTCGATACTAAAATCGATACTTTTTTTCAATATTTTTGGTCCTTTCTTGAGTAATGCATTTTAAAACAATAGAAAATATAATGTTATACTGTAAAGTTTACTGTAATTGTTTGCTTCACTTTTCAGTTACATAAAATGGCTCGTTCTAACACGCCCCCACATGTATACGTCACCATGTGGGAAGATTTGCATAATGTGCCCAAATGTTCACGCAAAGAAAGAAGGCGTAACTTTAATTCTTGCTGTTGCCACCGCTGCCATGTTGTGGAGTCGCTGTGTATTTCGTTGTGAAAGCGAAACTACTTTGTTTGGCCTTCCAGAAGAGGACACAACTAGAAATCAGTGGTTAAGTTGTATTTACAGCACTGTTCCAGAACAGTTCAACCCAAATATTCAGATGTGTGCTGCGCATTTTATGGAGGATGAGGACTGTTTCCTGAACCAGTAGCCTACAATGCGTCTGTGGCACAAAGGCTGTTTCTATAAAGTTGAGTTCCAACTTTGCAAGGACAGTCTGGCGCTTCTGACTCACAGCCTGTAAGTACGTTTTTTATATTTAAACAAGGGCCTTTCGCACCGCTTTAGTTCCAGAACTAAATGTTCAGTACTAAAGTACTGGGACGATTTTGCGCAAACTATTTCCCAGTACAGGGTTGCATTCACACCGACAGTGTGTACTAAGAAGTGACGTAAGCCTGTCGACAGCGACGTCATTTGTGCGCGGGGTTCAACAACGGAAACAAAGAACAACATTAACAACAGGAGGATGGAGGACGTTGTGATCGGGACTGTTTTTGTTGTGTCTCGCGGGTTTCACAATAATGGACATGGAAAGTCGACGTATACGTAAAGCGATTGAAAGAACGGAAAGGAGGACTAAGAATCTCCAACGACAATTGGCAGTGCTACATTTGCTACAAGTGCCTGCACCGTCCGTCCATCTATCGCTGTTCTCCATACTTGCGAAATATGTTTACACGGCGTTTTAAATCATGGAGGGTGAGGGCATTCTCGCATGTGTTTGGCCAATCAATGTCTACTTACGTCACGATTAGTACCAGTTGTGCTGGTTAGACCCTGCTCCAGAGTAGGAGCTAATTTGGTTCTCGAAAAAGGCAGTTCGATACTAAAATCGATACTTTTTTTCAATACTAAAAGTGGGTAGTTCCACAATTAGTTCTGGTACTATGAAAAGGTTCCCGCGGTGCGAAAGGCCCTATAATTTGCCACTGACAATTCAAACGGCGAGTTTTGAGCAGTGTAGAGTAGGCTTGTTGTTTCTCCGATCACAAATGCAGACATGGTTTTATGTTTATGCAGTGCAACACGCAACGCAACGCGTAAAAAGACAGTATAAGTCATTATAATCAGTAATTATGTCCCCACTGGATGCAACAAATGCCTAATTTGTAATGGGTTTTATTGGTTTTGTCTCTTCCTGCTGGGAGACGCAAAAAAGCTTTGTAAAAATCGATGCGTTTCAGAAAGGCGGGGCATAGAGGAGAAACAATAATGTACATTATATGGAAAATAATGTGTTTTTTGAACCTTAAACCGCATAAACACATTGCAATACACCAAATAATGTTCTTTGTAGCAACATCATATGACCCCTTTAACCAATCACCTGAATCTAAAAGCCATGTGACTAATGACTCTTTCGCCCTGACGTCAACACAATGCTGATTGGCTGATGGCACCACAACAGCGTGGCAAACACCACCAAGTTTGAGAATGGTATTCATGCACAACCGGAGGCTGCAGTTTCAGGACCGCAGTTCTAGGACCCTATTATTTTGTAACAGCGCCACCTACCGAATTGGATAATATAGCGGAGGCTGCAGTTTCCGCATTTCTGGGACCCTGGTGGTTTAGTTTGTAGTAATGTTTGTACATTGTTGTTAAAGATATTGAATCTCAGGAACATTTTTTTTATTTCAGTTGTGATTTTTGATTTATAAATGCATCAGAAGTTAATTACAAAGTGTGTAATACCTGCTTTGAGTTAACAATTTTAAATTTAAATGAATTTACACTTAAAATATAAATGAAAAATGTATTTCAGTCTTTAAACAACTGAAAAAGTGGAGTACCTTAAGTCTTAGTTTCTTGAAATATACTGTAAATTGATTAGCCCCCTTAATCTTAACTAGCTCATTATCAGGTATAATAAAGATGGAATCAAATGAAATCAGCATTTGCAGTCACTAAATTACAGCCAGACATTTACAACTTTGTAGAGAGGCAAGATACAAGACTCAAGAATGATTCAAGAATGCATATTTATATACTGTATATACTAATTTTTGGTTATAACTTTTAAGAGTATGATTACGTATAACATGAATACCATAATAAATCCACTTAATTTATAATGGATTATCTTGACATTGTTTATTTAAGATCTGGACAGTATCTTACTACATCTTGTGAGTGGTTAGGAGTGGTTGAGTGTTGTTTAGAGTGTTTCCTGTGAGGTTAAAATTAATTTTGCTGTGAGCTAGTTTAAGACCAGTTGTAATGCTTTCAAATGAAAAAATGCAACGTGTGTTTTTTTTATTAGATAACATTTTATTTTGATGGTCCCCTTTAGTCTATTGACTAAAAGCTACTTTGCAACTACATCAACTAACTCTCATTAGAGTATTAGTAGGCTTAGTTAAGGTTAGGGTTGGTAGAATAAGTTGATGTACTTGCAAAGTTGCTTATAGTGAGTAGAATATCTGTTGGGGAACCATCACACTTAAAGCAGACAAAGAGCACTTAATAATAATAAGACCACATTAAAGCATTTTGGAATGTTTTCAAGAAGACTTTGTATTTGTTATTTTACAGTAAAAACACAAATAAGATATACTAAGTTATTGTGCAGATCTTAAATAATGGCAAGATATGAGACCTATAATACATTATAACTATAGACTTATTGTAGTCATTATGTCAACAAGGTTTAGCTTAATTAAATCATTGCCACGAATTAAGAACATCGTAATAATCAATAAAACTAGCAATCGGGAATTCATTATTATTTCTTAGCATTTCTCAAGTTGGCTACGTAAGCTTTGCATTGTTTTAAGGTTATAAAATAAAACTTAATTGAAAATCGGTAAAGTTACTCACTCTGATTGCTGTCCATCTTTAGTGATCCAATTCGGTAGGTGGCGCTGTTACAAAATAATAGGGTCCTAGAACTGCGGTCCTGAAACTGCAGCCTCCGGTTGTGCAGGAACATATACTATTGGCCAAGTTTAGCTACAATTACAAAACGCGGAATAAACAGTTTTTAATAAACTGTGTCACATCATAAAGGTGCAGGTACTTTTTTTCCAAAATGTTTCAATATTCGTCTGAGAGTTTACTATATTTGGAGTTTGAATTAAAAAAAAAAATCGCTGTTCTATAAGAGAAGTCATGGACAACTTTGCTTCAGGTAAGTTTTATTTTACAGCATTACATATTTTGTTTTCTTTCAGAAAAATATATTCGGATGAGAAATAATTAGCATTACAAAAATAAAAAAATTATATGATTAAATAGTGTAAATCACAATTTTTTTCAGAGAAAAACTGATTAACAGCAAAAAATAGCGAAGAAGAAAACGAAACTTTAGAAGAATGAGGGTGCTTTTACGCAACAATTTATTTATTTTATTTAATTTTTTTGCGTACAGGCAACTCTGTGATGACAAATTCTCCTTTTTGTAGTTTACATGGAGTCAATAACGGTATCGTTTTCAAACTTTGAAAACTCAAAAGTTTGAGTTTTCAGGCCCCATTTGTTGTGCAAATGAATGGGCCAAAAACGTATAAAAAGTTATACATAACGCATAAAGTCGTGTAATGGCCCCCCGAGAAAGTGAAGGAATGAATATGATTGTGAAGTGGGAAAACTGAAGTCGAAAACTCAGGAAGGAAGTGCCTCCAAGTTTCTGTTGGTTGATTGCGCTGTCAAGTTTCACAACGCCTGTCATGATTGTTTTGCAAGTTGATAGGATATGAGGTATACTTTTTACCAGGCATGTAGGCTACTGGTCATCGGGAGCACCGGAACATTCCCGGTGGGCCGGTCGCCAAAGCGAGGAAGACCTCCCCCATATTAGGTGATGTTTTTAAATTACAGTGCATATGAAACTGCAAAAAGCATACTCATAAAAGTGTGAAGCGGCTCTACCAGATGCATTCGCCATCTGCGCCCAAAAGCAGAGCGGGATTGTTACAGTCGTGTGATATGAGAACATTAAAGGTTCTGTAGTGATGCTAGCTGAACCTGTATCTGTAATGTAAACTACATGATGAGTAAATTGTAAAACGGCAATACAAGCTTGTCAATTCTGCACCATAGTAAATTAACTTTAGTTATTAACACTGTACTGATAGCGTATGGTGTTTTAGCAGACTTTTTTTTATTATAAATGTTACTGCTGTTACTTATATTAAAAATTGGGGAATATTTTACTTTTATAGAAGTTGTAGTTTCTACATGTTTAGTTTTTTTAAATGACAAATTCCATAGTTTATTATCACATATTATTTATTTTAAAAACCATATAAACATGGTAATGAGGACCATGGATTTACTTGTTGTGACCACCATCTTACTGATAGCAGTCAGTTAAACTCTGGATTATATGCAAGAACTATAGTACATTTTGTTATTGTAAAGGATAATTTAACAGAATAGCTTTAATAGTGGCTTTCTCTTAATTGTTTAGTTCTAATTAATTGTAATTGAAGTAAAATGTTAATTCAATAAGAGCCTGATTAAAGATAAATATCAGTGTCTTATATTAATTAGCATTCTAAAACTGCAGTATAGCTCAAAATCAATGTTTTACTGTCATTTCTATGTGACAAAAAATGCAATATTAAGTTTGTTGCATTTCCCGTGAATACAGTAATATCTATCATTATTTGTTTCTGTCCTGTTTTATTTATTTATTTATTAACTCCAATTTAATGGGGGAACTCGTGGGCCAGATGGGCTGGATTTGTCCAAGGCCGAAATTTAACCCCCGTCCAGCTCTGCTTTCTACTGTATTTATTTATTTATATAAATTTATTTGAAAAGGGACCATTTTAACATAAATATTTCCATTTCATGCATTGTACCGAATTTAGCCAATGGCTAGTTTTCATCCGCTGTCCCTTGGCAGGTAATCATAATCATAAGTAAACATAAAAACATAAGACAACAAACACATACATTACAGTAATACGTATACACATCCTATCAGAGCCAAAAAAAAAGAACAGAAAAAAATAGCGTCCAGTTAAACCACAACCATGTCAGTATTTACAGAGTTGAGTTGATTTTAAATAAGATTTTAGTTTTAGTTTAAAAATGTCAGTAGATGTGCACATCCTTATGTCTTCTGGTAGTGTTGCAATGAATAATAGCTTTCACTGAGAAAGACGATGATCCAAAGACAGAATGACGAAAAGGAACAACACAATCAGTAGTAAATGATGATCTAGTAGATCTTACAGAGACTGTAGAGCGAAAATGCACAAAATCACAAAGTATGGAAAGGGCCAAACCATTTAAAATTGTATATACCATACACAAATTTGAGAAAAGTCTAAAATGATCAAAGTTAAAAAAATTGCGTTTCTCCAAAACCCTACAGTGTTGATATTGGTTAGGCTTTTTGTCCAATTTTTAAAGTCCGCTTATAAAGAGATTTTAAAGGTTTAATAACAGTTTCTCCTGCTTGACCCCAACATGTCAGACAGTATGACAGATGAGAAAAGATTGTAGTATGCATAAAAGTCTGTGGGTAGACATTGTCTAATTTGTCTGAAATGTATTATATTTTATAGTCCTCACCATTTTCTTTACATGTTTTTTAAAACTAAGGTTTGGATCCAGCGTTAAACCAAGATAATTAAACTCAGTAACAATTTCTATCTTTTCACCATTTATAAAAATATCTGCATTGGAAGAACACACATTTGTTTTAGAAAAAACATCCCTTTTGTTTTACCAGTGATCAAGGTGAGACACGATTGCTCTAATCCTTTCCATAGCAACATTTAGCTTTTCAGCTGCTAACTCTGCTGTTCTCGCATGTGTGAAAACAACAGTATCGTCGACATACATTTGCACTTGTATCCCTTCACACTGCTGTGAGAGATCATTAATGTTCAAAGTAAATAATAAAGGGCCTAATATTGATTCTTGGGGTACGCCCGTTGTACAGTTTTAGTTATTGGAAAGAACCCCTTTGATTTTTACACATCGTTGTCTATTTGATAAATATGAGGAAATCCATTCTAAAGCCCCAGATTAAAATGGAAACTTAGATAATTTAGAAAGAAGAACATTGTGATTAACAGTGTCAAAGGCTTTGCGCAAATCTAAAAATATAGCACCAACTGTTCCACCTTTATCAAGCCTATAGATTTTATTAGCTCTGTTAAATGTAAAGTAGCTGTTTCAGTAGAATGATTTACTCTGAAACCAAATTGCATACAGTGTAAACCAACCTTAGCTGTATTAAGATAAGATGTCAGTTGTTCAAGTACTACCTTTTCTGCAATCTTTGTGACTACTGGTAGTATGCTGATAGGTCTATAGTTGCTAACCTCGAAATGATTCAAGAATTTAAAAATAGGAGAAACAAAGGCTTGCTATGCAGTAGGAAAAACACGGTATTCAAATGATAAATTAATTAAATGAGAAATAACAGGAGCTAAAGTATCGTTATGAGTTTTGAGAAACTTGGTGTCAAATTGATGGACATCCCTACATTTACTATTTCTTACATTTCTCAAAATTCGTAAAGATACTTATTGTAGTTAGTTTTAATAAGGTATGATAAGATAATATAAACATACAAAATTGTTTTACACTATTCATTCCTTGTTAATAGTGTAACATACATTTTCTTCCAAAAACATCAAATGAAAATGTTACAAACAAACAATAAATAAATAGGGTACTACAAAACATCTATACCGTACTATAATGAAGTGATTTAAATGTTGCTTTTAAGTTATTTAGTCATAATACACAAATATTTTTGAATGACAGTCAAAGGAGCCAAATGGTATAAATAAGCAAAGATAATGATACAAGTATAGCACTGCAATGTGCTAAAGTAAAATATACTCTTCAGCGGTCATTATATTAAAATACTTGACCATGCAATGTTGCAATTAACCAATCAGAATCAAGTAATCCAGAGGGCTGTGCAGTAAAATTGTATTATTACTAGGGATGCACCGATATGAAAATTTTGGCCGATACCGATAACCGATTATTCTTTATTTTTGAAAGCCGATAACCGATATGTTGGCTGATAAATCTATATCCAAATTGTTATATACTTTTTGAGAGCCTGATTACAAAAAAGGTCTCATCATTAAAAGCCACATCCCAAACACTTCAACATAAGCAGCCTAGTTTGAACGGTGTACGTTTTAAAAATATTTTTACTCTCCCATTACCAAATTTAGTCATAAAAAAGTCTTACAAATAAATAAAATTATGCATAAATAATGCAAACAAGTCACTGGACATCATTACACGTGTAAAGAATCAAAATGAATGCGCCACAGATCAAAAAAACGGAATAGCCTCTGCACGGACAATAATTAAATGATTTTAATTACTGAACCATATTGTTGATGAAAATAATAAGAGAACAATACAAGTGGTTGTTGTTATTAATAATATATCAATGATTTTGAAAAAGTAACAAATTAATTCCACTGTTTTAAATAGCAGCCGTTGAGCTGCGCGTGCTGAAGCTGAAGAGCTGAATGAACACGGTAAACTGAAGCGTTTTGCTGGCAGCTTATTTAATTCAAGGAAATGCATCCTGAGATTAATATTAATACAACATAAACATAATATTACAACTTATATATGTACAAAATGACGCAGTTATTGCATGCTATAGTCAGAATGTGTGATCCTGTTGTGGATGCGCTCTTCCCATAACAACGCGCTGAAACACGGCAACTAAACCCAAAGAATTCCCAACGTTTTATTATAATAATGTTCTCATTAGAATGTTATATACACGACATTCCCAATCATAGTTATTAATGTTGTGCACTGCTGTTTGAGCTGCGTGCGCTGAGCTAAAGACGATCACCGGTAAACTGAAGCGCTCTTTTAACTTAACCAAACACATTCTATATGAGATAAATCAGATATACATCAAATAAACACAATATTACAATGTATAACAAATACAAAACAGTATTTATCTGGCACAAAGCAAAGAGGCTTTCCTTTAGGTTGACAGCATTAAACTTGGATTTTGATTAATCCCAGTAACCTTTTTTCACCAATATGACTCAAATTCTTTCCATAATTTAAACCTAGAAACAGTTTTTAACTAAAATGTCACACAGGCACTTTAATGCAAGGTGTCACGTGAATCAGTGAATCTGTTTTTTTTTTGTTTTCTTTTTAACAGGTTACGTTAATAGTGTCACTATTTAGATAACTTAGATATATAGAATTTACTATTTTATTTTACTATGTAATTTGTTATAAAACAAAACTATTCTTCATGTAATTTTAACCACATAACTTTTTTTACTCATAAATTTGAAAAAGGTGATGTGTGTGATCAAAAGCGTGATTTTTAGTTTACCTGAGCGGAAACGACAAGTTGTCTAGGAAAACAGTTGTTATTTTTGCAGTTCCATTCACTGGCACTAGTGGTGCAGAAATCACACATTTCACCTTTAATGGATCAATGCTATAAAAAAGAAAAATTACATTGTTCTTGCCAGGTCAGAGGAAGACTTTGATTGGTTCATTATGGTGAACACCAGCTGCTCCTTTTTCAGAGGGAGCAGGAATGCTACTATTAAAGGATTTGAATGATTACTAATCTTAACTGGGAGCTTTATGCACATCTAATGCATTTATATTGCTTATTGTGTATGTGAGCTTTATGTTCCTTGGAAATCTTTAAGGAAAAGTGTGCAGCTATTCTATGTTACATTCTCCAATAAGAAACAAGATGAGTAGCTTACTGTTACATAAATCTGACAATATGGGAATCCCAGATTAAAACAATACACTGTAAAAAAAATAAAAATAAAAAAACTTGTTAAAAAAAAATGTAAATGACTGGCAGCTACGGCTGCCAAACAAAAACCGTAAAATTAAAGTAAAATATCTTAATTGAAATAAAGTGCAAAAACAATAATTTTACAGAAATTTTCATCAAAGGTTTTACAGAAACTAAATGTTATTTTACAGATTTTTCCTTGTTTCAATTATGATATTTTACTTTAATTTTATGGTTTTTGTTTGGCAACCGTAGCTGCCAGTCATTTACCATTTTTTTACGGGACTTTTTTTTACAGTGTAAAACCCTTATTTTACAGATTTTTTTTCTGGTTTCAATTACGATAATTTACTTTAATTTTACGTTTTTTGTCTGGCAGCCATAGCTGCCAGTCATTTGACCATTTTTTCCCCCTAGATTATTACAATGAAAGCACTAAATGTTCTACAAAGAAACACTGTTATTTTACAAATCATTACAATCAAAAACCTTCAATAAAGTGTCAAAGCATGTTCAAGATGGAAAATTAACAGTTTTATTTGGAAGACAAAATACAAAGTCTGTACAAATGCCATATAAAATTTACATTTTACATTTCATTTTTTTTTTTTTAAGAAATACAGCACAATTACAATTAAAATACTGTACTGATGAAGAACATAGAACAGATCATCAAAATGCTGAATTAAATATATTCAACTTAAAGAACAAGTTCACTTCCATAGTGAATATTTCCTGACAATGTACTCACCCCATGTAATCCAAGAAGTTCATGTCTTTCTTTACTCAGTCAAAACGAAATTAAAGGGTCCCATTGAAGTCCACTATATGGAGAAAAATCCTGGAATGTTTTCCTCAAAAACCTTTTTTTTTTTTTTGACAGAAAAAAGAAAGACATGAACATCTTGGATGACATGGGGGTGAGTAAATTATCAGGAAAGTTTTATTCTGGAATTGAACTAGTCCCTTAAAACTGAAGAAATACAAAACCAATATATCTACAAGATTGTCAAGAGTTATTCTAAAAAAGTTTTACTATTCAGATGTAAATTTACATTATCAATTAATTCTTCATAAACAGTCCTTCAGAACCCCCAGGAGGAATTGAATAACTAAAAATTGCATTTCTATCTTATCAGTTAGGGTTACTCTCATGAAGAGGTTAATTTTACCTTTGAGAGAAAGAAACAATTTGTGCTGTTTGCTGATAGCTTTGCATTTTGTATTTTCCACATGAGTTTTATATTAATCCACAATATTCTACTGACTCCTGTGGGCTCCAAACAGTGTTGTCCAAAATGATGAACACTAGTATTTTCACCAGCTAAAAAATGGTTTTAAGTCAGTTATTTCTATCTTTTGCTGTAGTGTGTCAGTAGGAAATATCAGTTTACATTTCCAAACATTAATTTGGCCATTAATTGTAATAATCCAGTGAGAGTTTTGTGCTCCACACAGAGATAGGTAGGTTTCTTGAAGCATCTTGGAGACGTTGCCACAGTTCTTCTGGATTTAGTCTGTCTCAGTTTGTTCTGTTTCTTCATGTCATTCCAGACAGACTGGATGATGATCAGATCAGATCTCTGTGTGGAGCACTGGCTGCTGTCAAGACAAACATCTCACTAGATTATTACAATTAATGGCAAAATTAATGTTTGGAAATGTAAACCGATATTTCCTACTGACACATTACAGCAAAAGATAGAAATAACTGACTTAAAACCATTTTTTTAGCTGTGAAAATACTAGTATTCTAATCATTTTGGGCACCACTAGTCTGATAATATATGTAGACACAATAACAGTATATCACAATAGGGTTATTTTTGTTAGTTTAATAAACATAAGATCAAAGTAGCAAATTACAAACAATAGGACTAATGCAATAGAACAAAGGTAAGTTAAATACATTTTGTGATTTTCTCTTTAGTATTTTGTTGTTTGATTAAAATTATGACCAACTGCAGGTAATGTTAGGCTAAATTATACTGCTGTCACTTTAAGAACACAATGCACAGATCCAGTATACTGACACGTCACCGGGTTTCCACCTAAATGTTAATCTTGACTCCAAACATTAGCCACTGTGTTTAAGTCAAGTGAATTTTGAGATGGCTGTCTGTATTTGACCATTCAAGTGAGGCGTGGCTTTGTGTCTATTGTTCTTCACTCATTTCATCACCACGCGCATCCTGCTATTTATTCCTCATTCATGCACATTTTTTTATCAAAGTGTCAATAACTTTAAGTAGTACTGTGCTATGAGTTTATAAATTGTGCTTCATATCATCGCCACAACATGGTCATATATCTCCCAGCCGCAGCTAACAGTATTAGCTCATACTAACAAAACACAGTAACACACACTGGTAGGACATTGAGATGTATAATCGCAATTAGCATCTCACTTCAATGCACTGTACCTTGATGTAACTACAGAACATTATATAAGGTACTTAACGTTACTTACCTTTTGCAGTTTGCATGTCTGTTAGCTGTCCATATTCGTCCATATATGTTTTCAGACAGGATCAATAAAATATGCTGATTCAGGAACAGGTCTTACTTGGCAAAATCATGGCAGTCGTGTGTGTGTACGTGTTTGGCTACTTGTGCAGTTATATTGACATGACCAATAAGCACCCTTTTTGTATTTTAGCAAATCCATTAACTTTCCTTTAGAAGCACCAGTTGTGCAGCTATGGCATTTTCTGTATTTGGCCCTTCAGTGTTACACAGCCTGTTGGTTAATCCTCTGTCCACCGTAACACTTATTTAAAAAATAATGCCATAATTGCATGCAAGTTACAAAATTTGTCTACATACTTTTATTCAATAGCATAGCTATTGCAAGCTATATATCGACTGCAGTAGGACTTTATAGCATTTGTGATATGAGACAAAGTAAACTGAAAATGTTGAACTTCTCACCATAGAAAGTGAAAGTCTTTTTTTTAGTTATTCAAAAGTAAAGACAATGTATAGGTTGGCCCTAAGAGCAATGTTCCATGATGAGCATTGTTGTCCTTTCCACATAGCAAGCGATCTTGGCCCAAATGTGGCCTCAAACTAGAACTGCTGACCTCCTGTCGGCAATGGCAGGTACCCTTTCAGCCAGAGTTGGGCCATGTGTGGCGATGATGGCACAGCATGGATCACGGCAAACATGAGGGCCGATTGCTGGTGGGAGGAGTGCGGCCCAGATCAGTCCAGTGATTATGTGGCCAAAATCAGGCTTGTGATCTGACAGCATATTGTGTGACCCATGATAAACAAGATAAATAAAATATTGCATGATAATGGTTAAATGATCACAGAAATTTTAATGAAGTGTAGTATTGTTTAAATGTTATTTGTGAAATGGCAAGTCAAAAGAATGAAACATATTTCAAAATTAAGCAAATCAGTAAATCAGTCAACTGCAATAAACTGCACTTAATTATAAATGTATCATATTTTATATTATTATTCTCAGAACAAATAATCTTAGAATCCTTACATAGAGAGAGAGAGAGAGAGAGAGAGAGAGAGAGAGAGAGAGAGAGAGAGTACTTTTGCAAGTGCAAGTAATAAGACATGTCATATAATTGTCTTGATGCCACATACTTATGTTTAGTGTATCCTGTCATAAATTGGTCTGTCACTCATCCTGTTACAGTTAACATCCTGATATTTCTTTTTTTATACCCATCATTTATTATTCATACATATACATTTAGTGCATTGTTTAAGTAGGTGAATTGGGATACAGCGTTGCTTTAGGTCATTGCTGTCTTGCCTTGATTGTACCTCATCGGTTGATGAAAGCACCACCTATTGGTCAAAATGTCATTAAAATGGTTGTAAATGTGCACTTGTCCCAAGTAATTATATAGGCCTATCTCTCTTTAATTTTCTTGTAGTAAATTGTAATACAGCAATTATTTTTATGTAATTAATTTTTAAAACCAGTCTTCATCTGTTTGCTTATTTGTTATGTATCATTGTCACAATGCCCTGAGAATATGAAATAATGTGGTTAAAATGTCTAAAGTTAATTAGCATGTCTTTTTCTTAATTTACTGCTGGACTCAGACCAAAACTTACGATCTACTTGATCATAAAATGCCCTATAATTGCATTTTGCCATTTGCAAGTTGTATTTTGTTGTTGTTGTTGTTATATTTGACTTATAATTGCCCATCCAGACCGGTCATGATTAGTTATTATTCTCATATAAGGTTACGGAAATGTCAATTTCCATTTCATCACAACGACAATGAAAATATGTTCATAATTCAATCTTGTCATAAAAATCGGAATTGAATGCCCTTAAATCTATGTAGCATGACCATAAGCAGCTCTATTACATGTAATTTCAAAACAAAACTACACTGGGGCATGTTTAAAGTCAAATTAATTCAAGTTTTAAAAGACGTTGCTGCCGCAAAATACATGCTATTTAATAATAATAACAAATAAATCAAACTAAATCATTGGCTTGTTTTGCAGCAAGAACATCAGAAATCTGTTATACCAAACAGAGATCAGTTTTTTGTTTTTTTTTACAAAATATGATACATGAGGAGAACAAGAGTCCAGTTTAAATGAAATCCCGAGAATCAAGGCAGCAATATTTTGTGAACGTGTATGAAGATTTAGTATAAGGCACAATTAAGACATAAAATAAGGCTCATTCTTGAATTGACAAATGTATATGATTTTTCATGATACATTCAACCGAATGACCGTTGAACTGCAGCTCAAACAGTGTCAATAAGAAAAAAATTATTATGGTTGTTATTCTGAGAAAGACCCCTACAATCATACTGTAGTATGACCTCATAATGTTAACAGTTCTGGTCTGAAAAATATAAGATGATAAAAGACGTAGATACGATCACACATTCCTTAGAAAATGTAGTGGTATTGTTAGTGCACATTATTACATTGGTTAACCACTGGAACCAATCAACAGTACCCATACAGGAAAAGGAGATTGCATCAAATGACATTATGACATGTGCTATTACAGATCGGTTAGTCTGCATGCTTCAGGTCATAATTCTGTTCCTTCGAAAGTGCTACATCAACTGTGTGTAAACAGAGCAAACTTCATTGAAGTCAGAGCCACAATACCAACCACTACCTGAACTGTTGCACACGAGAAAAAGAAACACAGAAACATTGATTTTGAACATTCTTTTCGTGAGAAATTAATATTTCTTTTTATTATTTTTTTAATTTGTAAAATGTACATAAATTATATTTGACGCATAACCGCCGAATGAGTAATTCAGTGAACCTCTTTGCAAAGGGAAGGAACATAAGTTAAGAGATAAAGAAAGGGAAAAAAATAACGGCACAAGGCATTCCTTGTTGAGATAATTTTCAAACAAACATTGGTCAGACATTTTTCTCCATCTGGGAAAGCAATGTGCTACTGAAGAGAGAAGAATTCATCACACACCTTCATCATTAGAATCATCCCATTTATGTATTTGCAGGGAAATTAAAGATACATATTCATTGCCCCTTACCCAAAGGCCTTCACACGCCCATCGTTTCATTCCAGTAACCCCCAACCCTCCCATGTCAAGAGGAACAGAGACGAAACGGGGTGGGTTTATAACATGAACATTCACAAAAAGTGCACAGGATAGATAACTGCTATGTGTTCGCTTCATCTGGGTGAAACGTGTTCATTCTTTTCCAGATACAGACCTTTTTTTAAGTGCAGATAAAGGTTTTAAAGAAATATAGACCTTTTAAAGAAATAAAAGTGGAATTCAGCCACATGCTTTTCAAATATTAATCATATATTTAATGGATATACATATATTGCCAACATTGGCACGTTCAATATTGCACACAGTAATGAAATATAGCACTGGGAAAAGACAAAAAAAAAAACTTTGTGAAGCAAAGTTTCCAAACTGACAAATTACGTGAAGAAACACTGAAAAGTTAAGAGGAAAGGGGGGGGGGGAATCCTGGCCACACCCCTCAACTAAACTTTTGGTCTGTGACAGTGACACATTACTGCCAACAGAGAGGCTTCAGTAGAAGTTTACCTCACACCAAATGAGTTTGTTGAGAAAAACTAAACATCCTTTTGTCAGGCATGTTGCATCTGATAAAGTTTCGTCAAGGTGGGGAAAATACCTAGGTGATTTCTGAGTCACTCGTTGTGATCAGAATGATTTGCTTCTCGAACAAACAAACCACGAGTTATGCAACATCATACAGGAGGGCCAGGGCTTAACAAAACCAGACGAAAAAAAGAAAGGGGGGAAAAAAAATCAACAAGAACCCAAACTTAGATCCAAAGCACCAGCCAGTGTATAAGCATGCGGAGTCTGTAAGGCACCAGGTTGTTTAATGCTGAAGAGTATGCTCCCCAACAAGTTTCATTAAAGTCAGGGTCTCCCAACACAGGTCCTCAAGGGCCCCCAAGGAAAAAGGGCTTTCGTCTCAAAAGACTTGTTACTGATGTCTGATCAAACAGTCAAAAGAGTTGATATATTATCTTATGTACACATACTTCTCGGACAACTCATTCCTTAAAAGAAAAAACAAGTATTAATTCAACTTGACCAAACATTACTGACATTATGGACATTTGAAACCATTACAGAGATGAGTCCTTGAGGACGAACATTGAGAAATCCACCTCAATGTGGCTGTGTACAGGTTAACATGCAACTACAGCATTCCTTGGCGCCACTCATCCTCTCATTGGTAGACGGATATATATATATTTCTATATATTTCTTTTTAAACCCTTTAACAGATTGTTTGTCAAATCCCCCACTAAAAACGTGGGTTGTTTTCTTCTCCACTGAAATACATCTGATTCACAAAATCATACTTTGTATGTTTTTCTACATGAGCATTTTCATATGTTTCTTTGTATGTTTGTATCGAGGGGTCCGGTTTTGTTACAAAAAGGTTTTAGAGAGCTCTTTCTCTTCTGTTGTCATTGCTCTTACTTATTAAGTACCTTTTTTATACACTGTGCATGACAACGAGACACAAATACATAGCATATCATCTGCATGACAAGAACTTCAATTAAAAAAATACACTGGTAATACTCCTCAGAATGTTTGCGAAGAGGTCGCCCACCACCTCTGGACACCTAGGCCTACACACTGCGACTACTTGCTCTGGTGACCTCTGTACCTCTGTCAATCAACAGGTTGATATCCCCCCCCCAGCCCTCAGGTGATGGTTGGAATATTTAGTGGCATGGCTACCATTACAACCTCTTCAGATGATTCGAAAATTTGGTTAAAAAAAAATAAAACATCTGATGTGTGCTGAAGTCATTAGCTCACACGTAAAGGAGCCGCTTCCTCGTAATCTCGGCAATAACTCCATTGCAAACACTTTTAGAATATCTTGGAACATGTAAAAAAGTTCTGGGTTAATAAGGGAAAAAAGAAACACTCAGTTCTGTTGTCGTCGTCAAGTAGGAAACACAGTTCATATATAATGTTATTACTTGTTTTAGCAGCCGCTTACTGTATTAATGGTGGGTAAGTGGATGACATCCAGCGATGGGTGGACTGTCAGTCTGTGGAGGTTTGTATTTTTTGTGGGTGGTGCTCCCTTGGAGTTAAACAGTTACTTATGTATCTCTCTCTTTTTTTTTCTCTTTTTTTTTTTTTACAGCAAAGTACATAGAATTTCTCTTTAGGTTATTCTGATTATTTTTTGCATGTTTCTCTCCACTATCAATCCTCGTCCCCGTCGTCTCCGTGCATCTCCTCTTGTTGCTGCTGCTGCTGCTGCTGAAGCTCGCATGCCCTTTTTTCCCGCTGTTTCTCCTGAATCTTTTTCATTTCGTCTGCGTATTTACTGAAAGTGCTGCCGAATTTCGACCACACTTTGTAGGGCACTGTGATAGAGTTGCGATAGGTGGGCTTGACCTCGCTTACCCTCATGAACACCCCGTACTTATTGGAGCCTACGTCAAAGAAAAAGCGCTTGTTGTCCACAGTTAACGAGGTTCCCTCGGGCAGCTCCGCCGGCTCGTCCTCCACTCCGTAGTCGTCGATGAGTTTGGCGAGAGCGTCGCGAAACTCGATAAGTCCCTGGGCTGGAAGAGCGATGGTCTGGCCTTGCGTGGCTCCCAAGCCGGGCCCCCGGTTGACGGTTTGCCGGATCCTCAGAAAGCGGCCCCTCTGGTTCTCCTTCAGATCCATGTAGTACTTCCGATTCTCCCGGACCAGAAACTCACTCTTCAGCGCCCGCCGCGGCTCATCCTGCGCTATGTCGGGGTTGCTCGGCCCTAACTGGGCATAGTGCTCGATGAAGTCCCCCAGGTAATCGCGGAACTCGACAGCCACAGACATGGAGAGAGTGAGGCGGCTCTTGTTTCCCCCGGCCCCGACTTCTGCTATCTTCAAGAAGCGGCCTTTCGCGTTCTGCTTTACGTCTAGATAGAAGCGTTTGTTCTGGATGTCAACCCGCTTCGAGGCGAGCTCCTGCGTCTCGTGCTGCAGCCCAGAAGCCGAGCCCGCCCCTCCTGTCACTGGGTGCATGGAACCGACACCCGGGCCCGTGGCTGCGCCTCCCTGCTCACTTCCACTGTCTCTGTCCGCCATGATGCTGCCTGCCTTCTCCCTCTGTCTTACTGCAAGCCTACTGCCAAGCAGCCACGCTACCGTTCTCGCGAGATCTGTGTGAGGAGAGAAGACGAGCGCTGTTCAGACCTGTGCCGATTCCGAATAAATTCATCGTACAGAAGGTCTAACACTGCAGCCGCACGCTCTAATCACATAGTATGTCTGACCTGGAATATCATGATACATTCAATTTAAAGAGAAAGTAAAATATTCAATTCATTGCGTCCGTGTGCGCTGCCTTTACCGCGGATTAATATAGGCTATATTTCACTGCCGTCGATGTATTTTAGGCTATATATAGTCGATACAGAAGCCATTTGCTTAAGTTTCGTTGTCCTCTAGGTTTTTATTCGTTTGTAGCTTATAAAACGAATTAATAAACAGTGGTTAAAATGGAACAGGAGATTAAAGATTGAAAACGGGAAACTGCGTTTTCTATAGCCTATGCGAAGTGACAGAAATTGATATAATTCTAACTGATCGCTCACGCATCCCGCTGGTATTTATGCATATTTAATGAGCAATTTTGCACGATATAAACTGGCTAACAAACGTTTCGGGGCAGACCGGTTGTGTTTGGATAGGCTTTAATTTGGTTCATCCTTCATTCAATAATGCACTTCAGCCTTTTTTGTCATGGCAAAAATAAAAATAGATTATTGGAAATATTTTTTTTTCCTCAGATGCATTCATATTGATGCATTGACGCAAAATGCATTAAATGGCTATGATTTAAGCTACAAAAAAAATTCAGGGTTTGATTTCTTCAGCTTTTAAGGTGGTTACATTTTAGTTTGGTAAAAGTGTGATTTATGACATCTATATTGTATTTTCTGTAGGTTTATGTTATGCACTTATAGGCTACAATACTAGTTATTTTTCTCCAACCTATTATTTAGCATTTGCTACTGAATGCATTTTTACCAGATGCAAATAATTCATTATAATCAACTATATAACATCCCCAGCTATTTGTTGTTTTCTAGTTGTTCATCTTTTATTTTAATATCGGAAAAAAATCTCCTTGTAAAAAAATGTGAGCAATAAATCGAGGCTTACTAAAATCAAACCTCAGTGTCTGAAAAGGATTTTGTGGTGATATTGTATTCAATGCCTGTTCGAAGAAAATAATGTAGGCCTAACAGTTGCATTTTTCTTGCGATGGATGCTTTGATGAAAGCGGTTAAGAGGAATAGCCTCTGTGTTGTATGACCGTTACATATAAGCAGGAGAATATCTCTCGACCTATTAAAACTAAACGTGGCGATATTACAAGAACACTAACACAGTTCATGCAATTTGTTTCAATACAGCTGTTCTCAGATATTACAGGCTATACAAAAATATAAGCTTTTACACAATATTTATTTCGTGCGCATATAGGCAAATGAGTAATGGGTTTCAGACATTTGCTTAAAAAATACTAACTTAAACGAGTAAAATAATATAATTTACTGAAATATCTCAAATCCATAACCATAATCATATAGTTGTTCATCTTTTATTTTAATATCGGAAAAAAATCTCCTTGTAAAAAAATGTGAGCAATAAATCGAGGCTTACTAAAATCAAACCTCAGTGTCTGAAAAGGATTTTGTGGTGATATTGTATTCAATGCCTGTTCGAAGAAAATAATGTAGGCCTAACAGTTGCATTTTTCTTGCGATGGATGCTTTGATCAAAGCGGTTAAGAGGAATAGCCTCTGTGTTGTATGACCGTTACATATAAGCAGGAGAATATCTCTCGACCTATTAAAACTAAACGTGGCGATATTACAAGAACACTAACACAGTTCATGCTATTTGTTTCAATACAGCTGTTCTCAGATATTACAGGCTATACAAAAATATAAGCTTTTACACAATATTTATTTCGTGCGCATATAGGCAAATGAGTAATGGGTTTCAGACATTTGCTTAAAAAATACTAACTTAAACGAGTAAAATAATATAATTTACTGAAATATCTAAAATCCATAACCATAATCATATCTAAATGCTTTGTTTCTTACTATTTTCTTTGTCAATCCACACAAAACCCATGCATAAGATTAATTTTAAAATGTTTGGCAATTCAATACAAAATTAAAAAATGATTTATTCGTTTATAAACATGGTTTTTAAAGCAAACTGTTTTATAAATGTAGAAGTGCCTCACTTTGATTTCGATTTTTATTAGTTATTAGATTATTTGCGTGTTTTCCTGTAGTTGTAGAAATATTTCCCATATTCAAACTCAGGTACTTAACAAAACATCAAACAAAAGTCGACTGGATAATTACACCAGTGTTTTGAATGAGTTTTCTTTAACTTAACTTAACTTAACTTATCTGCTCTGTAATTTAATTGAAATTGTAAGTATTAACCCTGGAAAGTGATGACATTTTTAAATAAACGTTTATTTTTTCACGAATCCAAGAATTCATTCTCTCTAATAATTTAGTTTAGAAAACATTTTAATAATTTAGCAGCGTGTTTGTTAACAGTTAGTACAATTGTGATAGACGTATCTGATCTGAAAAGCAAAACGCATTTTTCAGAGTCGGGACTGTACATTGAAATATTCTGATGCGTCTAATCGTACCTTTTTACTTTCACAAATGAGCTGTGGACGTAAAAATACCACATCGTCATTAATAATCAATTTTCTTGCATATTAATGTTATTTTAATCTTAAAGTTACAACTGTAATACCATTGCAAGCTATAAAAGCTAAGAAAGAACAAAAAGTTAAAATATAAAATCTCCTAACTCAAAAGTCTACAATGTAATAAAGTAGATTAAAATGAGATATTTAGAATTGATCTCCTTTTAAATACGTACATTTTAGATAAATATGGTCACTGAGTGATGCCTTGAAAGAACTGAGTGAATATAGTGAACATATATATATATATATATATATATGAACATTTCTTGTTACTGTTGGAAAATGGATGTTGAATATATAGGCCTATATATATATATATATATATATATATATTTATTTATATCTATTCAACATTCATATTCCAACAGTACTATAACAAGAAATGTTCAGTTGAGAGAGCCTTGACATGTTTTCCATGCAGGCATTTTAGTTTAGGTTTGTACAAGAGGTAATAAACAGAAAAAAGGACTATTTACATGCAATTCTCCTCAGTCCTCAAATAAAGCAATAAGGAATATGCAGCGTTTATGCACGCCTTGAAAAACAAACCCTGGAATAATGAAAATGACTGAAATTCAGAAATGCAATAATTAGATGGAATTAACGTACATTACCAGACCATTTATTTTTTTTCAATGTTTAATGTTTCTCTAAAGACCGAGCACCCTTTGAATACAACCAGCATTCATAAACATAGGGCCTGTGTAGTTAGGAAAAAATTATAAAATATATTCAATTGCTTACACATATGCATGTCTATTCTAGCATATGCTTTATTAAATAAAGTTCATGTCTTTAATTTTTGTAATTCGAAGAGAGTTTAATATGCAATCAAATAAAAATATAATAAATAAAATGCATTTAAACGATGTTTGCATAACAGGCAAGTGTCTAAGGTAAGTGTTTCCCCCCTGATTAAAAAAGAAATAAATAATAATTAGCCTATATTACCTTGGGCTAAACATAGAAGTTAATGCTCCCTACTTTGTATGGCCTGTTGCTTGCTAGAATGAAGAATGTCTTAACTGGTTATTCTTAATTGATACTGAACATTCTGACATTTAAAACTTCTAATGCACATGTAAACTACTGGACATGGGCCTATAACACAAGTGACAGTGCGTAAAAAAAAGACACTGAGTGAAGGAAACAGGGACCGCCGACTCCAATTCATGAGCGTCGCTTATAGGTGTGCTTGTTTGTTTGGTCTAAGGTGAACTCTGTAAGCTTGAACTCAAAACGGTATGTCACAGTCACACTTAAATGGCACACTGGATTTGCCGCAACAGAGTCTGACAGCCTCGCTGTATGTCAGCACTGTAAACAGTTAACGAGTTTGCGCAATCATTCTGTGATATCTGCCCGCGGCTGCGAACATTAATTCCGTGGTTGTTATACTGACAAAAAACAAGTATACCGCGGAATGCCATGAGATATGATCGTAAAGTGCAGTGCTGTTGCCAAAGTCGCAGACCTCATAACGAGCGACGTGGTTCGGCATATCTTACCCCGCTTAGTCTGCAGGCAGAGCGTTAGCCCCCGTGCAAGCCCTTCGCAGTTGAACACTGTCAGAAACAAAGATGAAAACATGTAAGCCCCGAAGGCCTACTGTAAACACTGTCGCGGTACTGCTTCACCAATGCGCCGTTCACAAAATGGAACGAAAGAGCGAGTCGTGGCATGGAGACGGACGCACGCAGGAGCTCAACGCTGTGCGCGTGGAGTCTGATGTCAGCACGCTCAGCTGGGGAAAAGCTAATAGCTCTTGCGCCTCGCACTGTTGCTTTCGCGGTATTGCAGCCGGACTTGCCGCTTTAGCGGTTTTGATATCGGAGAATACTTCACATATACTTCACATCTCATATGAAATGTATTATCCGTATTCTGAGTAGATTCGGTGTGCTATAAGCTGCAAGTATTGTAGAATCGAAAAACTAGTGTCACGATCAACTTTTTACAGGGTTGTTAAATTAAGTGTGTATGCGAAAGTAAGATGCACATGTGCTTTATTATCTTCCTTATGTCACTGTAGTTTCTCCTAGGCTCTTAAAGTTGTTGTTTTTTCTTTATTTTTGGTTTTGTTTTACCATATACATTTTATCATGTGAGTTCTACCAAAGTGGGATGGTTCAAAGAGCCCAGAAGGCCTTCACTTGTCTTGTTAACGAATGATACCTAGAATTAATTTTCTGAAAAATGATGAATGTACCCTGATGACGTTTTTAAATCTACAAAGGTAACTCAGGAATAACTAACCAAACAAGATAAGATGCTTTGTTGAATTTAAGGTGACCGTTTTAGAGGAGACTAAAAGTTTTTAGTGTTTAGAAAAGCGTGATTAAGATGTTTATTATGTTTGATATGATCAAATGGTTTATAGAGAAGATGTGTAGCCTGCACGTGTCATGTTATCACGTGTACACTCGGACTGTGTCATGTCTTCATTTTCTGATTAATTTTAAGTGGTTGTACCCTATAAAGACTAAAGAATAATTTCGTTAAACTCATATTTTACATTGTAGTTTAGTGTAGTTTGGTCGGTGGGAGGTCGAGGGCAGCGCTGTTTCAGAACCATGGACAGTAACCGCCGAGTCTCGTCACTGCCTTTCTAAGGATCGATCCGTTGCGAATGCTGTCTTTAGTAGTGTGCCTGTGTAACCTACAAGTAATAAAGAGACTTGTAACTCCACCTCCACATTTCTGAACCATATGTATATATATATATATATATATATATATATTTATTTTTACTAAAACATTTTATTAAAAGCTTTTTAATCCCCATGTTATGTCAATTCACTTTCAATAAAATATTGATTAATTAATGACTTTCTTTCATGTTTACCCTTTAAGGACAAGCGTCTCCTCTTTTAAATCCATTTAACCTTTTTTTATGTTCGACACATTCGTAAATAGTCAACCCTGTTACAATGATTTTTGGAGTAATCATCTCATTATTTAAAAGTAGATTTTTTGTCTACTTTTATTTTTTTCTAACAAACACCTTGTAGTGTCATGACCTTGCACACGTTAAATGAGCTGTAAAACTGTCAACCCTATATCACAACGTCATAATATTTTTCCTAATATAACTTGAAATGCATGGCACAATGCACCACTTTAACACTTAAAGACATTCTTTGTCTAATAGAATGTACAAAACAAATTTTACATTTCACATATATCTTAAATTATTTTATTTTATTTATTTTATTAATTAATTTATTTATTGGTTAGGCCAAAGCTCAGTTTATTACAATGCTATCTTAAGGAAAGCATTCAGCATCCTACAAATAAGCAGTAAAAGCTCAGCAAGGGCCAGTTTATGAACTATCAATATGAACTATTATGAACTAAGTTACTCCAATTAAGGGACACTATACTGTACACTGTTGTGTACGGTGTACTGTTCTTTAATTTAAAATGAAATAAATGTAAAAGTTTGAGGGACTACCACTTGTGGTATTTATTACCCATGATTCCTCATAGTCATCATGTTAGAAAGTTGTTGTGGCTCTGTCTGCGTGCGCACAGAACAGCAGATGTCGCCCTTAGTGAAGTTGTAGCTACGCTCCTTTGCAGATCCACAGGTTCAGCCTTCATTTAGTTAATGATTTATATATCGTTCCTAACCTGTTAAAGTCAAATATTGATATTTATCATCTCCTTTTAAACATTCCGTGTCTACCAACACTGTGTGTCTATCAATGCTTTACCATCTAGCGCACATATTTTGCGTTTGATGCACTCTGCTGCTACATTCGTGATGTTCCTTCATTTAATTTGTAAAAAATGTTCTCATTCGTCCAGGCATCAGCAATGCAACGGATACCAGATGTAGCCTATGGATTTGATGCAACGCCTCACCATGATTTATCTCTCTCTCTATCTGAGGCAGAATGGCGAATGTGACCTGAATGCAGGGCATGATTTAGTAATGGAATAAGACGCAAAACTCATTCAAAGCTCATTCACTCGCACTGTTAGCCATCGCGCTCAAAGCAGCGCAAACCACTGCGGTGCTCTCACGATTTACAGGAAGATTTGAGTCGGGCGCTTCCCTGCACCATACATTTTGGTGTTTGTTTTTTCTTTTCTTTTTCTTTTCCCTTTTTTTCTTCATGGGCGTTCGTTTCAGCACCCCAGCCGTGAATCTGCCGTTTGTGCGGGGAATTTTGCCCTGATAGATCGGGGTGGCGGATAGAGACGGGGCGCGAGGGACACGGCAACAACGTTTTGTCACTACAAAAGTGGATTCTTACAATGTTTGTGCTGAAGGGATATCGAAAGTAGCCCTAATAGTTTGCTGCAGCATTTCACATTCGACTGCAGTGGAAGATACTCAGCAGCCAGTAGCGAGAAGGGCGCTCACCACTGCAATTTCGGGGCAAAGACTGACTGGCGGCGTCTTGTAGATACCTGCTCGTGTCTTCGGAGGAGGTCCACGACTTTCCCTGCATTTTACGCTGCGCTTCGGAAGAATGCAGTTGAGGGATCTGTATTAAACCAGCAGCATTACGCCGTTTCCGGTTCCCAGCTGGTGTTTCCCGATTGCAAATCTATCGGAAAAAAGCAGCGGATCCCGATGGCATGGACACTTACGCAAGATCTGCCGCGCCGCCGTGCTACTGGAGCCTATTCGCAGTCTCTTCAGCCTTCAACCCAGCTCCGCCGCCATCGCCCCACAGCCCTGCCGCAACGCGACCACCGACCATCGAGCCAAAGCAGGCGGCATGAGGAGGCTTGATTCGGTACACTTATCCATGCTGCTCATCGGGGTCTCCTTCGCCTGCTACTCCCCGAGTCTGAATTCCCTGCAGGACCAGGCTTACAAATCCGCCGTGGTGGTTGAGGGCAAGGTACAGTCCGCGCCTCAGAACGTCTCAGCGGAGCCGTACAGTGTGGATGTCAAAGTCCTGGACGTGTGGCCGCGAAACAGCGGGGGTCTGGAGCGGGATCAGCTCGTCACCGTTGGGGAATTTGGCTCGGAGGCTCCGTGCACCAAAGTGAAGAAGAATCACAAGTATATATTTTTCATGGACTCAACCGATGAACCCTTGGTTTTCAAAGCATCGTTTGCGCCCTTAGATACAAGTGGGAAAAACCTGAAAAATGATGTTGGGAGGATCTTGTGTGAAAACTGCGGTAAGTTTATGCCCACAAAATGCTCGTGCGGGGTCTTGCAAATTGACACATTGACCGTCGGCTTCGATTGTATGCTTATTTGTGGGGCGGATGACATCCAAATGTTTAGTGTAAGTAACAGATGGGGGCTTGTGGGGGCGTCTCTGCAGCAATATTGGACAGGAATAAAACGCTTAAATGTTTTTCATGCTATCTTCAGACATATGCAAAGACATATGCTGTAGTAACACGCGCGCTCGCTGCTCATTTGTAGGATACCGAATTATTTCCTCAAGACAAATATGTAATAAACTGAGCTAGCAGTGTTCATGGCGTAACCATTAGACAGGGCCCACAGCTTGTATGCTCGGATATGAAAAGGTATAGAAAGTCAGAACGACTCAGAATATCTTCTGAAAGTGGCCGTCAGGACCTAAAGCTCGTTGCTCTTTTGGAATAGAAAGTTGCTGGTCTGCGCTTGTGTAATGGGCCTTTAGAACAACTGCACTGGGAGTGGAGCCTTTAAAACTCCACTCAGGACGCAGGGAATATCTTCCAGCCAACAGTTATGTGTCACCTGTTTGCACGCCGCATTCCTATGATCTTTTTATAAGAAATTAAAATTGTTCCCATCGTTTTTCTTCATGATGGCATATTCCTCGAAAGCACATTTTAACCTTCAGGTATATGTTATAGCCTAGGCTACTTTTGATTCAAATTGCAAAGAAAAGAAATGACACTGCATCTTTTCTCAGTGTTGTGACATAACTAGAAGGCGCTGCCATTCTGTCAGTCATTAAGTTTCAGGACACCGTGTTTTCCACAGGCCTACTGTCAGAGGGCTTCTTCTTGTAACGCGTTTAGATTGTCGCTGTCCAGGGTGCTGTACCGTCCTTTCCTCTTCTTATGAACGAGTTCGAGAGAAACGCTTCGTCTAAAAAAATGAGAATGGAAATATGCTGTTTATGTAACGTGCATATGTTAATTACTACATTTTTCATTTACATGAGTAACTTTTTTTCTTAGACATCATTTCTCATTCTTTGCTACTAGTCACTATCCCAGAGCATGTAGCCTAACTATTCCATTGTTAACAATTAAAAAAATGTTGTCTATGGTAATTCAAATACCAACTGTTCACTTCTAAATATGAATTCCAATTGTTGCTGGTAGTTTTACTAATTCATTTTGTGCACAAACTAGCATGTATTTATTACACACTAGTGTCTATTCCATTTTAAATGGTGCTAGAAAGATTTCTAAATGACTATTTTGAATGCCTACTTTGTAGTGAAATATACAACAACTAAAAAAGGAACTGTAACTAAGGTGACTTTACACAACTTCTTTTAAGGCTGCCCTGTGCCTGCTCAAAACTCACTGTAAAAGCGCAAAGCCGCATAAAAGCCAGGCTAAATTATGCTTGCTCAGACCCACCTCAGCCCTTGGTATCAAAATAAACAGTTGTTTCAAAATAACCAGACCTTAGTATCAAAATAAACAATTGCTGTGTTTAATGCATTTATGCTACCTCTGAGCAGCATTAAACAGTCTATGTAAAGACACCTAAATGCCACTTCAGAGTTGCTTCTGTGCCACCTTTGCAGTGTAAATTTGGCACTAGAGAGCTGATGAATCTAACATGTCTCATTAATTGTCTCTAGCATCTAATAAATTAGCACTAGCCTATACTGTAGGTACTAGTAACGATTGAAATGATTTGAAAGGGTAGAAATGAGAGATTGAGTTCTTTTGAAGATAGTGATGAAAAAGTACAAGAGTCTAATAGTGTGTTGACAGTGAAAAATATTATTTAATTTGTAGTAATTAAGGAGATGTAAGCATCACTAACTAGTTTTAAGGAATAAATGTTAAAACACTTATTACAATATGCTAGCACATGCAGCTTATGAGAGCATAGCAGACAGAGGCCTTGAACCAGAACTATCGTTTTCTATTAATTCTACTATTCTCATCAATAAATTGAGAATCTTTTCCCATGGCTTCTTTTCAAAGATCAACGTGTGCTCGCTTGATGACTTTGCAGTTTACTCTCACAAGTGAATCTAACCTCTGCATTGAATTAACTTGTGTGTTGCAACATAATTATTTAAACCATTTGCTTTGCGATGAGACTGCAGTCTGCCATTCACTTACAGAATTTTTTTCTGTTCCGCATTATGCTTAAAGTAAACATACATGTTTGACCCGAAAGGGGTCTGCGGAAGATAATGGTCACGATCTGACCTCCACTGGCATGACTGCATGTCTCTATGGACAGAGTACGATTCAGACAGGAAGGCACAAGCTTTTCAAATATGTCAGGTCTGACGGTTGCCTCAAGTTTTGTAGATAAAAATATGTTTCTTCTTGTGTCCCTAATGGCTCAGCCTAGATTGAAAGCCTGTAAATATAGGTATTTTGAAGAGTTTTTTTTTTTAACAGTTTTTCTTGACTTTTTGTAGAGGGAGACCTACATATTACCCATGAGGAGTGACAGGTGGGTGGGTGCCGTTGTGTAGTGTGTTACTCCTCCAAAATGTGTTTTGCAATAGATATGTCTTTAATTATGATTTTAAAATGATGACAGGGAAGTTTGTAGTATTTGATGTTCCTCATGATGTGTGATCCAGTCTTTCCCTTCCCCCGGTGTGGAGGTCACAGCTGCATCGAGGTGGCAGTCCAGAATATGCCGGTGGCTCAATATCATTGATTCGAAAGAGCTCTCGGGCAAAATGGCATGACACAGGACAAGAATAACAGCTGGTGATTGACATGCACAGAGGGAAGGACTTACTTCATAGATGCATATGTCTTTTTTAATAACTATATAAGGTCAAATCTAAAACGTGAAGAATTTTTGGCCAGACCAAACGCAGAGATCCTGTCATAACAAAATCCTTGTGGATTCCTGAATGACATGGATAATTTACCTCAGTAAAATAGTGCATGATTCAAAAGGCTGTAACAAGTGAACTGCCTGAGGAGATTTAGTGATGATTGGCCACATATCTCAGCTACAAGCTGGATTCGGCTCTGAGAAGGAAATTGATGACTGCTGTCTTATTGCTGGACATTCAGGGTGGGTTGTCATCATTTTAAATGGGGTAATGGCCATATTAAAACACTAGTTTTATAAACTTGGTCATATTTAGGATACTAAAGCTGGATTATGCACTCTCTCCAGCATGGCCCACTTTTCCATAGCTCCAAGAAAAGAAAATCTCTCTCTGCAGCTCGCCCACACATATTCCCTTCAGACAAACAGGCCTTAGCTCAGAATGCTTTTCATGAGCTGGACACAAGCAATCGGTGAAAACCAGCCAATTTGGTTGCATTCGGATTATAAAACAATCCAATATTGATATGGTTTAGTAAGAAATTGTTGGAAAAAAAGTGCAGTTTGGCTGAAATGCAATAAAGCATCATCTTGCCTTAAAGGGATAGTTCATCTGAAAATAAAAAGTCTGCCATCATTTAATATCTCAGGTTTTTCTTTTGTCCATGCCATGAAAGTCAGTCGGATCTAATGTTGTTTTGTTCCCCACTGATTTTCATTGCATGGACAAAGAGAGTTGAAACATTCTTTAAAACATTCATTGTTTATGTTATTAGAAGGATAGTTCCCCCAAAAATGAAACTTCTAAAAGAAGATATTCTGAAGAAAGTTGGTTGCCAAACAGTCAAACAGTTTTGGTGACCATAGATGTCCATTTCTCATATATAATATAATATAATATAATATAATATTATATTATATAATATTATATACATTTTAAAAACATGTGCCATGATTTATATCACAAGACTTCATGTTACCATGTACATTCTCTTATTTAAAGCAGCCGGTCTCTGCTGGGATAGGTTTTGTTTTACTTTAAGCACAATAATAACTATTTCATGCCTGGAGCGATGCAATATGAGCCACATGTATTTTGCATCTGAAATGCAATTTGATTGATTAAAACTGGAGATCAAAAATTAGTACTTCTTGTACATGCAGTTGTAAATGAGGTTTTCAGGAAAACTATCTACTGTAGTTTTATGAAGTAGGCTTACATTCCTATGTAGAAAAAAGCAATTAATTCTTAATAACATAATTCATAGTTATGTTTCTTCAACATCAATTTATGGCAGCTGAATAGCCTGTCCATGTGGTCCATCCCTTTGAGCACCAGCTGTTGAATGACTGCTGTGAGTGACTTTCGGGTGAAAGCAGCGGTGTGAATCGACTGACTGAAGGTGGAATATCGAAGATGGGCTTCCCATCAATCCTGGTCACGCATGATGATAAATGTTTGTGTAGGTTGCTCTGCATCCTCCCTCTTGAGATAGATTCATACACTTCATCGCTGTTGTACGGAGCGTAGGGCTGACATGAGACATATGAAGCAGGCCTCCAGTGGTCTCCAGCATGTCAGCTGTACTCTGGGACACATGTTGCTACCTAGACTTAAATACTGCATGATAATCGCTGTCAGCTCCCAGTCCTGCTCTCTGGATCTGTGTATTTCAGCAGTTTGCTTCAAATTTGGCATGTTTAGATGGAAGGAAATCAGATTATTCTTATGCAGGATAAGAGCCATTGATTTATATTGCAAAGAGTATCTGTCTGATTATATAATTTACGGAATATAATGTTTTAAATATATTTTGAAAGCATACAATATAGAATTTGATTTTTCTTTTAAAATTTGAATCCTATCTGCTTGAAAACTGTTTTTCACTGCCGCGGTAAATATTGCAATTGCACATCTCCATTGATGGGTGTTCAAAGGTAACCATGTATTCAGACTAAAGAAATTGCAAAAATTTGTATTTAAAATCAACGTTTAATAAAAAAAAAAAACACCATTTAAAAATATATTTAAATGATGAATAATTGTTATTTTATTTTATTTTAGAGTTGAGGCTCTAAAAGTCACCATTAAATCAAATCGACAATTCTTATTTTTATTTTATTACATTTTTATGGAGTGTTGCAGTGTTTATTATACATGATTATTCTGTGCACAATATTATTAAAAAAGGCAAAACACAACAAAAACAAATAAAGATATAATCCACTCAATTCCAATTGCACAAAATCAAGTTATTTCTCTTTCTCTCTCTCTCTCTCTCTCTCTCTCTCTCTCTCTCTCTCTCTCTCATTTCCTCAAGACCATTTCTCTCTTTCACATCAACAAAAACAAATAAAGATATAATCCACTCAATTCCAATTGCACAAAATCAAGTTATTTCTCTTTCTCTCTCTCTCTCTCTCTCTCTCTCTCTCTCTCTCTCTCTCTTTCATTTCCTCAAGAAGCCATTTCACTTTGACATACATAAGATGGAATTTCTGTTATATATATATATATACATATAATATATTTTTTTGTTTGTCTGCTGCTCTTGACCTTACAACTCATGGAAAGTGGCTAATAAAGAGATTGTGATGGGGCACGTTCATGCAGTGTCATCAGCCAATCAGTATTATCATAGCATAATTTTCCTGCAGCTCCAAAGTCATTAGTCACATGACATTTTGCTCAGGTGATTGATTCAAAACAAACTGGCAGCAAAACCGAGTCACCATGAGCAAGGCTGGCAGTCATGTATTTCTGCAGAGTCCTGTGCCAGCCAAGCAAGTGCCAATGAGATGAACAGCAATGCTAACAATTAGTTTCCCTCAGATATTACAGAGTTAGACCTCCTTGCTTGAGTGCTACTGAGACAATCAGTTACCAAGAATGGACTCAGTGTATAGTGAAAGAGCAATCTTGACTGTTTGGCCCATGTGCATTCTGTCTGTTTTCCTCTTGAACCTTTTGCCAGCTCATATCTCCTCATATAGCCCTCTTGAGCGCTCTCATTCCTTCTCCCTGTGCTTCAGTTACAATCCACCTTCTGTCTTCACAAGCTGCAAGTGTCTCACAATGTGATGTCAACATCCACACAGAACAGTAGACAGTTCAGAGCTTCACTATTTAGTGAACAAACACATCAACTACAGAATGCTGTAGTTCTCTGTGAATCAGTTGTGTACTGCATGCTCTGTATGGACTTTACGTTTGCATACAGTGGCTCCTAAAATTATTGTGACACTTAGACATGCATAGTTCAAATGAAAATTCTGTCATCATTTACTCACAAGCTGTTCCAAGCCTGTATGACTTTCTTTATTGTGTGGAACACAATATAATATATTTTGAAGAATGTTGGTAACCAAAAAGTTGCTGGTAGCCAGTGACTTCCATAGTATTTTTTCCCTACTATGGAAGTCACTAGCTACCATCAATTGTTTGGTTATCAACATTCTTCAAAATATTGTCTTATGTGTTCAACGTATGTACAACAATTTTAATTTTTTTGGTTGGACTATCCCTATTCAGACATATAAAATATCTGAATGCCATTACATTATATAACTAAGTCACCCAACAAAGTTATTTGGTATTTGTTTTTTTGAGACTTGTTTAAAAGTTTTGGGTCAGTAAGAAAATAAATACTTCTATTTATCACAAGTGATGAAGACCTTTACCTTATTACTTACTTACTAACTAACTAACTAAATAAATAAATAAATATATAAATGTAATGGCCGCAGAAAATTCAGTTTCAACATCAGTTTCAAACTTTTTTTTTCCTAAGTAGTTTTGCATGCTGTTAAAGTTGATGACACTCTGTAAAAGAGTGTTTTTAATCAAAATTCAGAGTGGGTACTCTAGATCTCTAACATTGGAGTCATTTTTCATGGGTTACAGTATCCATTGTTCGTAATGTTGACTTACCTGATAAAATAAACATGACCATGAACAGTGATCGTACTACAAAAGGGCGCAATGTTAGTTAAATGTTATATACTGTTGTCAATCGTTCAAGCTTTATTGATGATAGATTCATCTTTAACAAGGGCTACCCTGTTATATTTAAAGTTTTTAATGTGCTGGGAATAAATTAATCCCATAATAAAGAACGACTTCCATTAACACAAGTGGCGCATCATTTTGCAGAAAATGCTGACTTGCACGAGGGTTAACTCCTCTGCGTTCCTTCCCCGCGAAGGTGATCATTTCTGGCTTTAAACACAGTATCTGTGACAAAAGAGACCTTGCTGGGTTACAGTAGTGGCAGAGCTGCCCATCGTGTGATACATTTAAAGAGCTCTGAAAATAGGCCCACAGGGATTGGATTGTCTGCTGAGTGTTACGAAGGGAAAGACACGGCAGAGACAAGCCTGTGTAATACCTTGTAATTGACAAGCTGTAAATCTGAGTCAGGGTGTTTTAGGCTCCAGCTGTAAAGGCAGTTGAGTGTGAGCAGTGTGTTTTTATTGGAACTCAATGTACTGGTGCACTGTGACCATTTGAGAGAGAAACTGTACCCTATTTATGAGTTAACTGCATATTTATATAGGCAATGAGAACACGTTCTGCAAATTACTTTTAAGTGCCTAGTACATGCTTCTTTACCTATATGGGTAATAAATACAAGCAAGATGTCATGTCAGGATGAGTTTGTTTAGCGTTTTACTTTCTCAAAGAAGTTGTTATGTGTAAAGGAAAAATTCAAAATAAAATAATAAATGATTTTATTATTAAATTCAGAACAAATACTTGAAATAGATATGTGAAGTAGAATAGAATAGATCTTTGCTCACTTATTGTCTCTTTTTGGCTGTCTGGGATTTTTCCACAGAAGAAGGCATCACATTCACCACTTAGAGGCAGTATATGAACATGATTCTTACAGCCCCAAAAATATTACAAACAGGCCAAAGTGTTTGCACCCTGCAAACGTGGTATGACTATGGTGTTACTCTCATCAGGTCTGACATTAACATGCTGGATAATCGTGGCTAATCACCCATGTTTAAACTGCTCTAATGCACAAATTAATCTTGTGCCTCATTGTCTTGCCACAGAGAATAACATTTAAACTCTCTGAAACATTTGGTATCTGTCATATGTGAAAAGGCACGTCTGTAAGTCATTAGGGGTCTAAATAATGAAGCTCCTGGAACCTTGTACCGTTTGCTCTGAATCTCTTCTTCTTAAACCGCAGAGAATCCATCCCTAGGGCATGATGGTCTCAATTCCCACCCAATACTCATCAACTGCATGTCAGGCAATTGTTCTGGCAATAGTTGATGCTATAATATACAAACAGGCATTTCTGCTAATGCTTTGGCAATTTACTCTACTGTTCAACAGTTTGAGGATGGTAAGTTTTTGTAAATGTCTTGGATAGAAGTCTCTTATGCTCATCAAGGCTGAATTTATTTGATAAAAAATACAGCAAAACAGTAATACTGTGAAAAATTACTATATAAAACAACTCTTTTCTGTTTTGAAATGTAATTTATTATTATAATGAATTTTTGAGTCTTAAGTGTCACATGATCCTTCAGGAATCATTAGTATGCTGATTTGGTGCTCAAGAAGCGTTATTATTATTATGATTATCAATATTGAAAGCAGTTTTTGCTGCTTAGTATTTGTGAAAACAGTGATACATTTTTTTCCAGGATGTCAGGATTGTCGCTTTTGATCAATTTTTTAAGTATTTATTTTTTTTCCTCACAAAAACAAACAAACAAACTAGTGTATGCTGTGTTATGGATTTTCATATTTGGATTTTATTTTACTTTTTTTTTAATTTAATTTTCTGGAAAACCTATTTTCATATCCTACAGTAGGTCAGACATCCAATTTGAATGACATTTATATAATCTAGAGACCAATTTTTAAAGAATTTTAATTAATTGAATCATTCGTCAGATATGAGGTAATACATTTTTCAGGCGTGGTTTATAATGACAAATTGACCTCTATATTGTGATATTGAAATTTGCCACCAAAACAACTGTATCCACAGGATCTATTCTTGCGAATTTGTGGTAATTTAATCAAAATTTTCAGTCTGTTCAGACTTGATTGTTGCTTGTGGTTATATTTGCACTTGGCTTTAATATTCCAAATGCTTGTTTAGATTAATTCAGCTTATTCAGTTAAGCTAGCAGGTTGATGATAGAAAGAGACGTGTACTTGTATGGCGTGCAGTAAGCAGTTACTTAGCCACAGCTGGCATGAAAACTGACATCACTATTAGAGGAAGCAGCGATCATCGGAGGTGATCTGGCAAATATTAGTTTTAACTGAACTTGTGGCCCCCTTTTTCACAAGACCTTCACAGGGAAAATAAACTGAGGCGCTGCTTGAATGTTTAGCTGGGAGTATTTAGGTGGAGGGGCGTCAGGAGTAGACATTTTTTGTGTTAGTCTTTGCTGTCAGCCTATATAATTACATTGGTATTCACTTTTGGATCAACTAATCCTCTTGGAAAGCATCCCTAGTATCACTGCACGCATAGTGTGACTTGAAAGCTATAGATTCCTCAAAGCATTATTATAATTTCCTGCCCTGTTGCAATGTTTATTTCCTTATTTTCTCTTATGGGAAATTCCCTGTATTATCCCTTGTACAGGATTGATTATTCTATGGAAAGGTAGTCATGCTTGTTTATGCCTGTGATGATATTTAGCATTATTCTAGATGTGACATTTGTTCTTAAGTGTAGACTAAACCCAGCTGTCCATCTACTCTGCTATTTATTGGCCTAAATACAAACTGGGCTTCTCGATCAAGGTCCCATATGCTCAAACGCTCCATGTCATCTTCACTAAAAATAATGTTTTGTTTGATCCCTGCCTCGAGCGCATTTTCCTTTGTAGTAAATAATGTATCTGGTGCACATGTAATGTAGGCGCACATGTGACGGGAAGGATGTCATGACAGTTCAGGTGGTCACAGTGCATGAACTCAGGCTTTCATGCTGTATGAGGACGGGTCAACAACATGACACTCTTTTTTCTATCTATTAGTTTATTTTAATAAATGGCAGGGTGATGCAACTCATTAAAAGAATCAAATTCTTGAAAGGAAAACCTTATGAAGTAGCTTTGAAAAATCTTCTATGGTTATTATTATTATTATTTGTTTATAAAATAATGTTTTAACAAAGCTAATTATTAACTGCTTATTAATATTTGTCTTGTCTGCAAAATCAAAATCATGTGGTATGACTTTCACAAAGCAACATGTAGAGAAAAACTACATTGGAAATGATAACTTAGAGAGACACATGTAAACCCTCATGACTGTGTGTTATGGTCAATAAGTCACAGAAATATCATAGAGCATTAGAAATATTCTCAAATAACTCAATCTATTTATGACAAGGCAAGGTTAGTTTATATAGTAAAATGTCATGAAATTTATGAATGAGTTAAAAATTTGTACAAAAAATAAATACAACTTTTACATTTACCCTAAAATATATATATATGAAAAAAGTCAATAAGTGTACATTTATGAGTTTATGGAAAATTTGTTATTATTTTGTACTTTGAAGTTTTTCAGACCATGGATATATTATAAAGATATATTATAGTTTAATATATATTTTGAATTAGTTTTTTTTTTGTATTTTCCATTTCCATTTTAATTTTAGTTAAAGTTTTAGTAAAAAAAAAATTTTTAGTATTTTTTTTCCCAAGTAACAATTTTTTTTAGTTAGTTAACTATAATAACCCTGGTTCAAAACTTTCCTTCCTTTTAAAATATTTCCTTTCCTTTATCATGGACACTCTTTAATATCATTGACCCTGGCTACAAACACAGTCTCTTCTCTGATCTGAGTTAAGAACATTCAGTATGGTTTTTCTCCTCTGTCATTATCCAAACACAGAGCCTTCCAATAAGGCCTAGTAGTTTACAGCCTTGACGGCAAGGAGAAAAGGAGTGAGATGTAGAAGGAGAGGAGTGTATGAGATGTAAATAAGAGAGAAAGAGAGAGGGACAGATTGTAGCTGAATGGAAAGATTTGCCCCCTCTGCTTTCCGCCTAGAAGCTACTCATCAACTATTCATCAGTAAGTCTCTGCGCTTTCCCACTGCAGTATGGCATGTGTACAATCCTGCCACTCTGGACTCATGCGTAGTGTGTGGCTAAAGGACACCCGGGAGGTGTCCTCCTGCTGCACCTGCATGTCCCTGGGCTCAGACCACATACATGCTGCTCTGCACACGTCTGCAGGACTCTGCAGCATCTGTAGCCTGATCAGCAAACGTTTGACTTGTCATTACCGGAGGCCTATTAATATGATGCCACGGTTGCTAAAGACACGGGCTGTGTTTCTGTAAACAATTCCTTGAATAGCTGGTGCTTGAAAAGCTCTTATTGTATTGTATGCAAACTATTAGGAATATTTGTATGCTTTTGCATAATGTAGTGTGCATGTTCTTACATTTGACATATGAAATAATCATAGCAGCAGTCATGTAGTTGGACAGGAATACTTCACTGATATTTACAGTACACATATGTCCTGTTTTGTGGACACCATGGTGCAATAGTTAACGTGATCAATGTGGGTGATCACAAGGTTGTGTTGTCTTATTGCATTATATGTGCCCGCTTTCTCCACCACCACCACAAAAAAAAAAACTTTTGATTTTCCCAGTTGGATCTTTCAGGTCACCTTGAAGCAACCTAGGCCAAGTTCAGGGATTAATTTACTCATCAGCAAAACATAATTCATGTTGTATCTCATGCTGATTAAAATAAATAGGTTAAAATAAATCGTTAGAAGACTGAATCGTGATTCATATATGAATAGATTTTTACGTCCACCCCTAGTTTTCTCTTCCTCTTCTCTAAAGCAGCGCAGCATGGCCTCGCCCCCTTCGTTGCGTGTTCCCAGGGGTGGGGTTTATCAGGATTTGGGATGTCACGAACCCGGGAAGTAACTCATTGTAGTCCCTACGAGCCATTTTTGTAGGCATTAAACTGCCATAATTTTAAAAGACGATATCTCCGTTTGCATTGAACTTTCAACTTCGTAACTTTGCAGATATTATTTATGCTCAAACAGCAACATTACACACTAATGTTAAAAAAGTGAAATCGCAATCAACCACCCCTTTAAATCCTTTGTCAGTTTTTGTGCGTCTTTCACTGTTGTATAGCTACTTCTTGTCAACATTGTCAGATATGTATAAAACATTTTAAATATCAGGAAAAATCAATGCCAGTCTTCATCCCAAAGCTTCTCTTTCCATATTTCACGTGGCAGAGACATGTCATGGTTATTTTGTCAACACCTCAAGATTAACGACTTAATGAGTTTGAAACCATACCTTAGTCTCAGTTCATTCATTCATTGAAGTGGATGCTAAATTTGTCAAAATTTATGATGAATATTTTTCACATATTGTCACAGATACAAAAGTATGCTATTTGGAAATGGTAGAAGCAGCAGGAGACTGCAGCCTAAAATAGACTTTTTGTCTTATTACTCAGGAACAAAAGATATCTATACTTCAAACATCTCAAGACAACCATTTTTGGATCCACAGATTTCTGTGGATTTTCCTCCAAGATCCATGCTGAAAAAAATGAGCAGGTTCTCTCTGGGCCTGATCATAGACACATCCTGATCATAGACTCATCCCTGGGGTTTGAACCTGCAAACTTTGCGTTACCAGCTCAGTAGTTATTTGCTCATAAAACTGAGCATGTCTAACCAATAGCTCCATAACATACATGTTGTATTGTGTTTCTGTTTGCTTGCTTCTGTATACATATGTGTGTTCAGAAATCCGTCATAATATGTGTCCGGAATAAATCAGACAGTGGCTGTGACAGGACCTTGACAAAACGAAAAGTTTGGAAACAAAGCAGCATGGGAAGGGCATCCGTGTGTTTGTGTGCGGAGTGCCAGATTGTTGAAAAGAGGGTCTGCCGACACTCCCGTTGCGAGCATTGCGCTCCACTCGAGGGACGTGTCCGGCCATGTTTGCAGCACACTCCATGCACATCGACCGCCAGTGTTTGCTTCCTCAGGTATGTCGTAGGAGTGGATTGATGTGTGTCTTAACATGAAAAGGCTTAAATAAGAATGAATAGTTGTTTTTTTGCTTGTGTTAAGAGGTGGACAGAGAATGATTTTGCTGTGTGTGATGGGGCAGCTAGCTGTCCATAAGGAGAGAGTTTGATGAATGCAGGACCTGTATGTGATTGAAACCAGATCAGAGCACCATTTATCAGGCCCCATTCATCTAAAACCCAGCCCATGCAATGACACATTTCACATTACAGCAAAGGTAGAAGTGGTACAGTAAGATACAATTATCAGAACGTTTGTTTGGAAAAGCTTTTATTTGAAATGGTGATTAATTTTTGCCTTACATATCATTATGCAGATTAAATTACTTTAATGCATAGCAAAATAGCAAAAATGTAATAAAAAAAAATCCATCACAGAATGCTATAGTACTAAATAATACTGTATGAAAAACTCCAAAATTGTTCATGACTTTAAGGAAAGAAAGAAAGAAAGAAAGTATAAAATATACACAGTTGGACATTGTTAGTAGAAGTGGTGTAGTCTAGTTTTTTTGTAGTGAGTATACTGTGATTTTTCCCTCCCAGCCTCATACTCACATGTCTCAGAGCGACACCCCATAAGCACCACCACACTCACTAATGCATACAGTATGCATCTACATGTAACTGAGAGCATTCTGAAAGACTGCTTGTGTGATATCAACATGTCAATTTATTATAAGCAACACAAGACTTTAAAGGGATAATTCACCCAAAAATGAAAATTCTGACATTAATTACTCACCCTCATTTCATTCCAAATCTGTAAGACCTTAGTTCATCTCGTAACACAAATTAAGATATTTTTGATGACATCCGAGAGCTTTCTGACCCTGCATAGACAGCAAGGGAACTACCACGTTCAAGGCTCAGAAACGTAGTAAGGATATCGTTAAATAGTCTGTGTGACATCAGTGGTTCTGTAATTTTAAGCTGTAATTTTATGAAACTACGAGCTACGAGAATAGTCTTTGTGTGCAAAGAAAAAAAATAACAACGACTTTACTCAACAATTCTTCTCTTCCGGGTCAGCGTCTGCCGCCATTCATGAGAGTACCACGACGCATGAACGAAGGTCTTAATGGGTTTGGAATGACATGGGGGTGAGTAATTAATGACAGAATTTACATTTTTGGGTGAACTATCCCTTTAACAGTCAATGACATTTACAGCTGGGGAGACTGGACTGATTTGCCACTGTATAATCATCTAACTCAGCCAATTAAGAACTACATTTATCCTTAGATGTTATATGAATATGATCTCTGAAGCACAGATTTTATCAGCTGGCAATTTTTGATGCACATTTAAGAGTGCCTGTTTTTAAATTCCCTAGCCTGTCTTTCAGTCTACAAGGCTGGCCAGGAGTTCTCATCTCTCTCATCATCTGAAACAAGGAGATATAAACATTGTATTCAGTTTACTTCTGTACACAGTCAGACACAAGTAAACTCTCCTCTTCTCCCGCATTCATTGATCCACCACACTAACGTTAGTGAAGTTATTAGCTAGTTATGTTGGCTTGAGAAAGCCAGCATACTGTTATACTATTTAAACGTTATTATTATTATTGTGAGACCCAGAATTTTCAGCTGTACTGTATCTTCTCCTAAAGCTTTAATGCTACAAGCACCAAACTCTGCAGAGACCTTGGACCTGATCTGTAGTTTGTTGCTATATATTTTCTAACTGATCGGACTTACAGTTTTCGTAAAAAAGAATTGTCAAACATAAAAGTAGAAGTGGTGTAGTCTAGTTTTTTTGTAGTGAGTATACTGTGATTTTTCCCTCCCAGCCTCATACTCACATGTCTCAGAGCGACACCCCATAAGCACCACCACACTCACTAATGCATACAGTATGCATCTACATGTAACTGAGAGCATTCTGAAAGACTGCTTGTGTGATATCAACATGTCAATTTATTATAAGCAACACAAGACTTTAAAGGGATAATTCACCCAAAAATGAAAATTCTGACATTAATTACTCACCCTCATTTCATTCCAAATCTGTAAGACCTTAGTTCATCTCGTAACACAAATTAAGATATTTTTGATGACATCCGAGAGCTTTCTGACCCTGCATAGACAGCAAGGGAACTACCACGTTCAAGGCTCAGAAACGTAGTAAGGATATCGTTAAATAGTCTGTGTGACATCAGTGGTTCTGTAATTTTAAGCTGTAATTTTATGAAACTACGAGCTACGAGAATAGTCTTTGTGTGCAAAGAAAAAAAATAACAACGACTTTACTCAACAATTCTTCTCTTCCGGGTCAGCGTCTGCCGCCATTCATGAGAGTACCACGACGCATGAACGAAGGTCTTAATGGGTTTGGAATGACATGGGGGTGAGTAATTAATGACAGAATTTACATTTTTGGGTGAACTATCCCTTTAACAGTCAATGACATTTACAGCTGGGGAGACTGGACTGATTTGCCACTGTATAATCATCTAACTCAGCCAATTAAGAACTACATTTATCCTTAGATGTTATATGAATATGATCTCTGAAGCACAGATTTTATCAGCTGGCAATTTTTGATGCACATTTAAGAGTGCCTGTTTTTAAATTCCCTAGCCTGTCTTTCAGTCTACAAGGCTGGCCAGGAGTTCTCATCTCTCTCATCATCTGAAACAAGGAGATATAAACATTGTATTCAGTTTACTTCTGTACACAGTCAGACACAAGTAAACTCTCCTCTTCTCCCGCATTCATTGATCCACCACACTAACGTTAGTGAAGTTATTAGCTAGTTATGTTGGCTTGAGAAAGCCAGCATACTGTTATACTATTTAAACGTTATTATTATTATTGTGAGACCCAGAATTTTCAGCTGTACTGTATCTTCTCCTAAAGCTTTAATGCTACAAGCACCAAACTCTGCAGAGACCTTGGACCTGATCTGTAGTTTGTTGCTATATATTTTCTAACTGATCGGACTTACAGTTTTCGTAAAAAAGAATTGTCAAACATAAAAAAAATCCCATAGACTTGGATTGGCTGAGCAAAAATGCCCCCTCTAAAGGACAATTGCAGTCCACTCGAGAGAGCCACGGGATAAGAAATCTTTAAACTCCCCTTATTTACTTTCGTTTTCAATCACTTAAATTTACAAATAAATGCAAACATTTCCTTTATGCTGCCAAGCAAAGCTAACATAGTTTATCTAGACCAGGTCAGGACTCGAGAATAATTACTCACTGATGGCCAGAGGCCAGTGTGAAAGATGTTTGGAACAGATGACTGATATGTCACTGCTCTCATTGGGGCAATGCTGCGTCCTCGCGAAACTTTATAATTTGCGTGCTTTTCACATCATTTTAAGCCTTGCCAATTAAAACATTCAAGCGATTTTTCACCATTCAAGCACAAGATAAAATGAAAGAACTCAATCCAGTGCATGCGACGTGTTTGTAGAATCTGTTGTTTACGTGGAATAATTAATCCAGTTATTATGAGAGCTTTTGGAGGAAATGTGCCATGGATTCTTTTCCTTCCATACTAGTCACAGCATGTCAACAACACTCATATTCCCTAGTGGTTTTGATCATGTGTTGTTTTGGCTCTATAACTCTCAATTCAGTTTTTCCCCCTCCCTTTCACTTTTTTTTCATATTCATAGTCTCTTATTTTGCACCCTTTCCTTCCACAAACTCCAGATTTGTGAGGTGAGAGTCACCTGTGTGCCACTGCGTGGAGCAAGAGGTGAACTCGATGTGGTTGGCTGGACTCCCAGAACAAGTTGTCATTGGATAGGTTGCCAGGTAGAAAGTAGATGCATGCAGGATGATTGCCTTCTCTCCTTGTTTCGAGATGCTCTCTGGTATTATTGATGCTTGGAAAGCTGTTTCTGTCTCTAACGCAATGCTAGATTTATCTGAGGTGAAAAAAGGAGGGGAAAAAACATTCCAGTGATTGAAACAGACTTTGATTGAGATGTTGCCTCTGTATTGATTTACCTCCAGTTGTATATCTTGAGCACTGGCTTGAGCTGAGCATCTGGGCAAAGGTTGTACATGTTCAAAATGTCAGCAGAGATACAGCTTACCGTAAGTCTTGCTTTCATTTCTGTCTTATATTAATCTCTGGCCATGTTGTTGATGTCATGTTGAGTGGCCCAGACTCTGGAGTTCAGGAGCGTGTCTATCTCCCCGGGAAAACACGCACTCTTTCCGTCTGGTCTCTCTCATATTGTTGTTGAAAGATAGTTCTGCACTGCAAAAGTCATTTTCTTAATCAGTATTTTTGTCTCGTATTCCAGTACAAATATCTAAACATCCTTAAAACAAGATAAATGTATTGACGCAACATTATGTAAGAATTTTTAAGAAATTTTACTTTTTTCCTTTCTTAAACGTTTGTACTTTTTTGTTTGTTTCTGGGTTAAGCATAAATCTAGCAATGTTTAAGTTTATGATTAAAAACAAGAAAAAACTTTGCAGACTTTTTTCTGGTATTTGTATTAGATATTTTTATATTTTGCTATTATTTTTATTCTCTGGGTGGAATAAATGTGTGGAATGCAAATCCTCTCCCTCACGTGGTCCATCAGTGAGGAGAAGTGAGCCAAGGTCAGGTACATGGTGCAAGGGAGCGTTAGGACTGAATGCTGCATATCCTGCAAATAAAACTGCTCTGCACACAACCTCCATTGGCCCAGCATTCCTAAACCTTCCCTCACAGACTGTCATATTTCCATGGATTATGCTTTTTCATCTTATTAGGACGCAGCACAGTTTCGTCTGGGCATCAGATTCTATCCAGAGCTCGGTATGTTGTACGTCTTTTATGTCCTATACTCTCTTGCATTTTTATTTATTTATTTCCCATCACTTTATTTATTCTGCCCAGACAGCAAAGAATAGCTGGTTCAAGACGGTGACTGATGAGGGACTGAGTCTGAATGAGTCTGTGTGCTTCTGGCATACAGTACTGCTGACGTTGGAACGGCAGGGAACGTATCTGTGAACGGGCCCTCTGCCTGTCGCACTGAGATGGCCCAGTTGTGCTCCAGGTTTCCTGTAATCCCCCCTCCCCTCCCCGAAAGAGCCAGAGCACGAAGGGGTCGTCCTGCCACTCGTACCCAGGGGCCACACACTTGATCTCTCACCAGCTCTCCCCTCAAATTATCTGAGGCCCCTTTGAAAGAAAAACTCAAGCCATTGGTTTTCGACCAGCAGAGTCATCAACCCCAGAGGACGCTCGCTGCTAGCACAGCTCTGTGTTTATCAGGAAGGCCCTGCTACACTGGAAGAGAAATTGAGAGATAAGCCGGGCCTGTGATAAGACCCAGCTCTTCTCGTAGAAGTGAAAACAGAAATGCAAATGACTGTTGTGTGTGGTGCATTTGTGGGGGGGACATGCGTTTTTTTGATGAGCATAGGACCTTTTGGCTTTCTCACTGTGACATGTTTGTGCTCTGCTCCAAGTACATTCTCCAGATAAAGGACGAGCTGAGAGCGCACAAGGAATTTGATTTGATTTGAAGAATGCGGAGCTGGGAGCGGACGTGTGTGTCTTTGTGTGCGGAGGGGTATTGATAAGAACTGGACCCTTTCCCATGAGCCTCCATTTCTTCTCTCTTTCCTATTGAATCCTAGCAAATGTCACTATGCCAGTTGCCTTTTTGTTTTTACAAACTAGACCAGATGAGGCCAAAAAAGAGCATGTGTGCGTGTTTGTTCACATGCACGTTTACGTTCTGCCGAAAGGGCATGTATACTTTTGTTTCAGTTGACCGGTGTTTGGCTGGTTGGCCCGTTTCTGAATGCTGAACAGCATGTGTTTGTGTTTGTGTTAACGCTGCAACGGCAATGTGGCCGCTTGTTTGTTAAACTGCATGAGAGTGTGTGGGAGTGTGTTTGTCTGTTCATCTGAAACTGAGAGAAAGAAAGAGAGCAAAACATGGATGGAGTAGATCTCTCCCTGACACTATCTCAAAAACAATCTGTCACATATTTGGGTGAGACTTTAATGTATGATCGGAAGACTGCGGTATATCTGAGTGCCACTTGAATAACAGACTTGAATAACTGTCATACAGGGTGAAGACAAAATCCTACCACATAACGCTGCTGTTTTATTGACGCAGAGGTTTGTGTGTTTACCTTTCAGAACATTGCCCTTTCATCCTTGTAGAGTAATTGCACTCGTCAGTCCTGTTTGATCGTCGCTGAAAAAACAGGACATGATGATCTGCACAAAAGGCTGTTTGGTGGATGTCGTCGGGTTATTAAACTTCGGCTGAAATTGCTGTACTTATGACATCATAGGAAAGCAATACAAAGTCATTATAGTTGCTCTTGCAGGCTTATTGCTGATTAATGAGATTGCTGAGATCATATACTGCTGGAATGCATATGATATATAGAACAAAAGATAAATATATATAGTACAGAGCTAGAAAAGTTAATGTGTTAGCATACTGTAGCTGTAGCTCTGATAATGTGGTTTGAATGCAGACTGTGTTGACAAGTCGGAGCATAGTTTAAGTCATTGTTCAAGGTATAGTTCAAAAATGAAACGGAACTGTCAAAATTGACCCTCAAACGACGATTGTTATAATTTACTGACCCACTTTTCAAACCTGTATGATTTTATTTATTTTGAAGGATTTTGTCCATACAGTGAAATAATAAATAAAAAAATACTGAACATAATGCATAATGATGACAATCTTTTTGGGTGAACTATCCCCTTAAAATCTTCCTCTGAAACTCTAGAGTAGAAGCATGTTAAATTACCAGGGTCTTTTCTGAGAAGCAGGAGACTTGTGTAGGAGACAGAAGATATTGAAGAGATGTATGATTTTTCTTTCTTACAGGTTGCCATATATGCACAAATGTAAACAAAACAGTGAGTAATATATATACCTTGATGTTGATTGTTAAGCCAATGCAACATTTCAAATAAAAGACATATTTTCAAAATTCCGATGGACCAAATCCCCCCCCCCCCCCCAAAAAAAAGACTGTCCCCGGTTCCCACACACCCCGGTTTTACCCAACGTCTGATAATGTGGTTTGAATGCAGACTGTGTTGACAAGTCGGAGCATAGTTTAAGTCATTGTTCAAGGTATAGTTCAAAAATGAAACGGAACTGTCAAAATTGACCCTCAAACGACGATTGTTATAATTTACTGACCCACTTTTCAAACCTGTATGATTTTATTTATTTTGAAGGATTTTGTCCATACAGTGAAATAATAAATAAAAAAATACTGAACATAATGCATAATGATGACAATCTTTTTGGGTGAACTATCCCCTTAAAATCTTCCTCTGAAACTCTAGAGTAGAAGCATGTTAAATTACCAGGGTCTTTTCTGAGAAGCAGGAGACTTGTGTAGGAGACAGAAGATATTGAAGAGATGTATGATTTTTCTTTCTTACAGGTTGCCATATATGCACAAATGTAAACAAAACAGTGAGTAATATATATACCTTGATGTTGATTGTTAAGCCAATGCAACATTTCAAATAAAAGACATATTTTCAAAATTCCGATGGACCAAAAACCCCCCCCCCCCCAAAAAAACAGACTGTACATGTGTCACCCACAGCCTGGTTTTCAATTGCATTGAATTAAATATTGAAAATACCCTGCTTAAGGTCTATACCGAGGATTATGATCTTGATCATCTGTGATGGTATAAACAGGATGAGCCATACTATTATGACATGCATCTGTGAGGATCTTGAATTAGGCAAGTAACACAAGATGTGCAACTTGTTGTCTTGTCTTTAACTACATTCCATTTGGCTTTACCTGAGCTTGTTTGTTCTTCATAGCTCTTAGCAGACATGTGAATGCCTCTGTGATCCGATGCACCTCGGTTCGCATAAGCTGTGAAGAAGCATTTCAGCACTTGCCAGGACTAAATTGCACCCTATTGGCTGCCGTGTTGCTATGCGTATCACTGTATGTCCTGTCCTTTCTGGTGAGATGAATCTTTGATACACTGTGATGGGGACGCATTTCAGCCACCATTTCTGCCATCCTTTCATTCATAAATCATTCAAACACTGGCTGGATTGATTTGCCGTTGCAGTGTGTGGAAGGCAGGGTATACAGTAGGGGCGGGGCTAAACTGTGGCATATCTGTGATTGACAGTTGCGTGATGGGACAACCTGACAGCATAGAAAGTGAGCGTGCAGTTAGAATGTCACTTTGCCTGTGAAGCATGCTCTCTCTGTCTGTCTTTCTAACTGCTGCCTGTTTCTCTCGCTGCAGTGTTTCCCTGCGGAGAGCAGAGGCTACCTCATGGACGTCTCTGTTTTCATGTGGTGCAGCGTGTCTCGCTCTCTCTATCTCTATCGCCTGTCTTGTTCTGAATGGTTTCCATGGTGATAACTGTGCACAATAGAAACGGTGCAGGGCTGAATTCACACCATTAACCACCTGAACGTACATGCATTCACACAGGGGCCAAGGTTTTTTACATGAAGTGTAGAAAGCTTATGCACTTATCCACTCATAGTCAAACATATGCAGGTTGCCTGTGAACAATTTCTTCCTCAGTCTCTGTAGCACGCAATGCATGCAATCCCTCACGCTTACTCACTCTGCCTCTTCATTCACACGTCTTATTGCTTGTGGTCACAAACACAGATGGTTGTTTTCTACAACACACATGGCAGTGCGGTTCAATGGCTCATCTGCCCGTAATTTGACCACTGCAGTGGTACAACAGGGTCCTCCTGACTTTGATTGGTCAAGCTTTTGTGAGCGCCTCGAGACATCCCGTCTGATGGGGCGGATGTCTCAGACCCCACACTCTGCCTTTGTGCAGACGATGGCACCTGGAACCACAGATCCTTCTTTTACCATTACGGATGTGTGTGATTTTTTCAGAGATAGACTTTCAAAGAGATTGAGATTCGACCCTTTTCCGACCCTTAAGGAGCTCCGCATTAGAAACATGCCCTGCTCCTAGGCACGGGGCCTGGGCACCATGATCATTCACAGATGATCTACCTACAGACTAGTTCAAGCTGTCCTCAAAATTTAGGGAGGAGACAGACTTGGGCCTAATTGTTCACATCTGTATCCAATGATTTTGTACACAGGTCTCATTTTGAATCAACACCTCCTCATGGATGATGATCCCAGTGGTTCTGCCCATTAAGGTACCACCAAACACAACTGTTGAGCATTTGAGCATCTTGTCGATGTCGACAATACATCTGTTTTCTTCACTTTATCCTTGCCTCTGCAGTGCCTCTCCACCTCACGGCTGCCCTTGCTTTGCCTCTCAATCAAGTCAACAGGCGAGCGTTAAACGCAGGGATCAGCTTCCCCTTACCTCCCACTCAGATCCACCATCTCCCCACACACACACCATGCCCTAGGAGAAACACGCAGATCTAAACAGCCAGATGGGTGTTTAAAACCATTAGGTCTCCGAAGATAAACTCACAAAGCTTGTGAAATGCCAGCACTGTCTCGGGGCGGTGTATATGTGTGATGGTGTGCAGGTATAGTGGGAGGCTGGTAGAGGGGGAGGTGGGCTACATTTATCTGCTGTGATCTTTAAGGAAGTTAAGTGGGGGGTGGGGGTGCAGCAAATTGCATAGATGGGGCCTGGTGAGGGTACGGGAGTGGGAGAGATCCAGGAAAGTCCAATCCAGGACTTTTAAGGGGGTTGCTCCACATTCTCTTTATTTAATCTTAATGTCAGGCATCCCCACCCACCCGATCAGAGCAACAAATGCCTGGGGGCAACCGATGTTGAGAAACAGCAGATGCTATTTAATGGATGAAAAGAGGAATACTTCAGAGTCGGGAGAGGGAAAGAGAGTGGGAGATGGATAGGAAGAGACCTAAAGACTATATCTATTGTTTTTGTTTGAATGGCTGTCATTACGGCGAGCAACCCGTCCATACAAATGCATGTCACACCACAGTCGTTTATTTCACCTTGAGCTGGAAGGCTTCGTGCTTCTTGCCAGGTGGGTGGTTCACAGCAAAATAAAGCAGAGCAAGTTGCTGATACACCCAATTTTTGCTCTTTCTTCTCCTTTTGTTTTCTGCAACTCCTTGTAACAGCATATTGCAACATAGCACTGGTGGTATTGTATCCCGTGATGTCAGCCCCGCCCACCAGAAACGCTCAATACCTTTGTAGTAAATGTAAACGCATTCACTTCTGCAGTATGGTGGGCCAAATCTAACACAGGAGCCTTACTGCATTTCAAGGAGGTGTAAGGATGGTTTTCCTACGGTGGTTCAGGCTGTAGGATTGCCGAATGACTAAAGAAACGTTATCAGCACGATGGTATAAAACTGTACATTTCTAGTCTATTACCACCCACTGCCACTTATACCAACGACGGAAATAAGCGCAGTTAGAATAGCTACATATGTGGGAGAGCGTTGCTATTGTGTGACTATTGTATTGCAATAGGTAACACTTTAAGATGAACCTTGAATCAAGACTAGTTAGCACATAATTAATAATTGAAATGGTTTAATAACAATATTTTGTTATGGTTACACTTGAATTGGTTACAAAATAGATGAAGGATGGTAAAGCATAGTTAATTGTACCCAACATGTAAAATATTACCTGAGAGAAAGAGATAGAGAGAGGAAGAAAAAGAGGGAGAGAGGGCAGAGACCCAAGAAGAGAGACAGCCAAGAAAAGAGACAGAGCAACAGTTACAGTCCTCTTTTATCCCTTCCTTGACCATGTGACTAAAAACCAAATGTGAGACATTCAAACTGACCAATCAGCAGATTATAACTTCACCCACTGGGCAAAAGGTGTGACAATTAGCAGACCCCCGGTGTATACACATGTTGGCCTACAGGCATTGATCACTATCAGCACCTCTGTGCCTTCAGGAATTCCAAATGGCCCTTTTGTTACTGAAGATAGGTTTGGGACAGGAAAGCAGAAATCTTTGATAATTTTTGACCTTACAGAGGAAATAATCTTTTAAGGGAGTTCCCCTCTGAATGAACAGCACCTGTATTCGGATACCTGTAGATCCCACAGTTCTGCATGTGTACATATACACACATAGGTGCCAGAGAGGAGAGCGCAGGTCGGGTAGCAAGTCCCATCATGCCTGGCAATGAGGGGAGGGTGACCCACACATCCCGCTCAGTGTCATTACCGTTGACAGATTCATTCACCGCAAAAAGCTGTCATGAGGGAAGCACTTCCACACATGCACACACACTGTTCATGCCTACACCGTGGCACTTTGATCTTCTCTAAAGTCGAGGCTACACTGCATGTGTTGGGGCATGCCAGTTCCCGCCCCCTTGGTCACATACACACACATTCCCACCAGCTAAATGATGACATGGCTCCAAAGGAGGTTAGAGTCACGAGAGGCCCCGTGGCAAGGTCCTGATACCACAGCACGTTTTGTGACTCACCTTGTACGGCACGTATTCTTCCACTCCCCCCATCATGCTTTCATTCTCGTCACCATCTTTCTATCATTCTAGTTTCTGCCAATCCTGCATGGGTGCTGGCATAACCTCCAACCATTTACCTTTAATTTTTATTGATGAAATGTTGCTCCATGCTCTGTGGTAGAGACGTAATTACGAAATGCCTCTATTTTTGGGATCAAGGTGCTGGTTCCTTGATGTTTTTGTTTTTTTTAGATGACAGGATATGTTGTTGCATTATTATGAAGAGAGGTTTGTTTACAGAATTACATCATGTCAGACAGATTTTGGTCTTGGTGCATCTTGCTCGATGAAAATGGTGATACAAGGTTGTTTTGAGGAAACCCTTATAAAGACACTTTTGATACTGTATCTCACGGCTCTTATCTGAGCTTTGGTGCCTTGCTTAGAGGCACAACAATACGACATTCAGTCATATGGATTTGAACCCATAACACTGTTGCTGCCAGCATTAATGATATCTGGGTTTAGCACTCACCCTTTGACTGAAGTGAAACATGTGACAGTCTTCTAAAATATTAATTCTTTAAGTGTATCGTCATTGTCAAAATTGAATTCCACATGGGGCATGAAATGACATAACCTGTATGTTATAAAGCTCATAATTCATAGGAAACTTGTCAGCATTAGTTATAAGAGATAAGAGACAGTGGAATAAATAAATTAATTGTATTGTATGTGTATTTTGTTTGCTGCACATTGTAGAGTTCACCAGTGTTCTTCTACCATAAGTGCCACTGCTACCATCATCTTTCATTCCAATGCTGGTGTCATATAATACTTACCACATATTTTCCAGTTTAACTCTATATTCCTCCCTAGTCATATTTTTTGGAGGTGGAAAGTTGGTGGAAAGGTGTTTTATTTATGATGGCCTCTGATATTTTCATCACAAGAGTCATGTGACCGGCTTCCAGCCAACCAGTGCCCCAGTTTCTGTCTTCATGAAGGAAGGATCCTTTCTTCCTTTTTGTCTTTTTTCTTCATTCAATTCTTCTTCCTTTATATCTTTCTTCCTCGTATCCTTCATATCTTTGCTTCCTTCCTTTTTTCACTCTTCTTTCCGACATGTTTGTCTACCTTCCTTCCTTCTTTCATTCCTATCTGTCAGTTTGCTTTCTTGTCTATCCTTCTTCTTTAATTATTCTTATTATCCTTCCTATCTTCCTCTCTTTGTTCATTCTTGTCTTTCTCCTAACCTTACTTTATATTTTCTTTTTCATTCTTCTTTTCTACATGTCTTCCTTCGTCTTTTTTGAATCTTATAGTTTTTTTCTCTTTTCATCTTCCTTCCTACATGTCTGCCTTTCTTCCTGTCTTTCTCTAAGCTTAGTGTATTCTTTTCCTAACCTTACTGTATGTCTTTCTTTTTCCATCCTGTTTGTTGGTTTTCTTGCTGTGGTTGCTTCTTTATTTCTTTCTTCCACTCTACATATCTTTTAGCCTCCTTCCTTCCTTCCTGTCTTTCTTTCTTTCTTTCTTTCTTTCTTTCTTTCTTTCTTTCTTTCTTTCTTTCTTTCTTTCTTTCCATTATCTCCCTCTCTTGTACCTGCTGCACAGGCATTGGAGGTGTAGCTGTGTGGCATTATGTTTTCTGGTGCTCTCACTAGGTTCCCAGTCTGTGATTGCGTGCTCACTGCTGGGATTCCTGACGACACTAGCAGGAACGTGTTGTGACTCGTTTACAGCAGAGGATGGGAAACTGAGAGCAAAGAGGAAAGAGAGAGAGAGCAGGTGAGGTAAATGGGGACATTGGGGAGTATAAAAGGAAAGAGAAAGAGAACAGTAGGATTGTTTTGTGTCATGTCGCATATGCATTAGTTTAGAAGAACATGTATATCAAAACATTTTGGAATTATGGTATTTTGACCTTTTTGTTGCTGTGTCACTGAATGCTTTTGGCTGAGTGAAGAGTTTTTGTATATCTTCAAGGGTGCTAGAGCAGTGTGTGGGGGAGAGATCAGCCAGGGGTCAGCTTTACAGATCAGCTGAGGTGTAGATTCTGTAATCTGCTCTCCTGCTGCCCTGAGACTCTGGGAGAGAGGTGGAAAGGGACAGGGCCAAGAGGTGCAGGTGAACCAGAAAGGCCAGAGCACTGTGGTGTCTCCAAGCACCAACTCCAGGGCCTGGAAGATACTGAAAGATCCAGGCAGGGAATAGTTAATTGCTTGACAGCGATGGGAAATGCCTCCCTTTGCTCCCTCCCTTTTTTCCCCTCCTCTTCTCTCTCCCTCTCTCTCTTTTCCACTGTCTTTGCTTCTCTATTTTTTTCTCTCTCTCACCATGCTGCAAGTAGGTGTTTCCTGTGTGATGTGAGAGAGTGCGTGTATATAGGAGCCCAAACACTTTGATAAGTTCAGAGTCTCAAGTGCGCCAGTCCCACTCCCCATAGGACTACTTGTATTTTCTTTCCATTGTGGATTTATAGTTTTCTCTCTTGTTTTGGTACTGACACAATGTCAGAGGGTAAGAAGAGGGAACGGAATGGGAAAAAAAGAGGAGAAAAGAAAGGACGCAAGGAGAGCAAAGATCCCACAGAAGGTAAATATAAAACATACGCAAGGTGTGCGTGCCTGTGGCAGGAGGGGGTTCTGGGGTGTGAGACATGTGAAAAAATCTCTTTCCCTGTCTTGTCAAAGCTTGCTGCATGTGCTTGTTACACAGGTGGACCTCCTAAAGCAGTCAGCGTGTAGCAGCATATCTAACCTTTGTGGCGTGGGCACACAATTGTTACATTAATGTGTGTTTGGCATGCAAGCCAGATCCCCATTCAGTTTGGCGTGCTACCTAAAGTCCTTGATAAACTCCTACTCCAGTTTCTTATGTCACAAGCGTTAACGGCTTTTCCCAGCACTCTCATCTACGCCACTCACCTGATTTCTGCATATTGTCACCTAATGAGTTGCATTGTTGCCGAGATTCAGCCAAATTGTGGGCTGCCTCCCATAGGCTCTCATTCCTCACGTACTTTTAGAGGACTTGTTCGTATTTCTGTGCCGGTGTTAGCTCTCCACACTTCTGCAAGTGGCTGCTTCACTGTTTCTCCACTGGATTGTACTTCAGGGAGATGGTTGTTGCTGTGAAACCTTTCAAACTTCATGGCTTAGATTTTCTTGAATGGGGGCTGAAGAGCACAAGCTCCCACTCTTTCGCTCTATACTGCTGCAAGTCACGGCTTGTCACTGCAGTCTGGCCCTGAGGTCAAGGTGGGAGACACAGCGGGAAAGAGGCAAATCCCTTTTTGCCTGGTCAAATACCCCACTACGCTAGTTTATGATGGGATGATTCACACTTCTCATAGAAGACTCCCATCATAACCATTCCAAATGGCATATGCCTCAAAGATTTTTTTGAGTAAAATGTGTTGAATGCCATTTAAACATGTCTTTATTTAAGTTGCATGATTATTGTAAAAAAAAGTGTTTATTTAAAGCACGTTTACTGAAGTCGCCCATTCACATGTCTAAATATGTTCAGTCTATGCAAATTTGTTCTAAACCTCACAATTCTGCCATTAGCCCATGCTCAAAACACATACTATTTTCCAGCACAATACTAGAGGAGCTATTATTATTGTGCATTAATGCTGGTTGTCAGTTTAGTTAAAAAAAAAAAAAGGTGGTATATTAGGTCTACTTGCATGCTAAACACAACTTATACCACTAGACTAGCATATCCTCTACTTATATGAGGAACTGCTAAGTGTTTAAACATTTTTTTTTTTGCTACAGTCCAAATGGCAGGTTCATTTGGAGTCATTACGAATGCTTGGGAGATTCACTTTGGTATGAAACTCTTCAATTACATTAGCGGGTGAAGACAAGGAGGCATAGTATTGTGCTGTCTTTCTATTTCCCATACCTTCCCCCCACCTCTCATTCATTTACAGACATGTCTGAGTCTTTCAGGTTCCGATCCCTTGAGGGTGGTGTTCCATACCCTGTGTGCCCCAAGGCTTGATATGAGGGGGACTCTGAAAGAGAGAGTATTATGTTCCCCAGCTTTTATGTGGTCCTAATTTCTGTCGTTTAACACGCTTGACCTCCCAATACAAACACAGGTGTAATTTAACATAGTGTGCTTGTACTTATGTAAGACATAACATTGTATAGATAGTGGTTTTCTTGCCTGTCTGTGGTCACAGATATACGTCAAAGTGTGTGTGATGTGGTACAGAAGAACAGTTTCTTAGAGCGATGTTGATCACTTGTGCTATGTCTACGGAAACAAAGCTCAGCTGTGGATTTAAAGAGAAAAAAAAGAGTGCAAAGGAGAAGTTTTATACAGTGCCTCTTGAGAGAGAAGACATTTGTGCTAACCCTGTGTGTAGTTGTGTTACTCTGGTTTAATTTACACTACACCTTCTTGCTAAATTTAGCCAGGTCCTGATTTAGCTCAGTTCTGATTTTGAAATGACATGAAAGAAAAGCGAGAATCATGATTGACTTAAAATGCTTATTAAATCAGAGAATACGCAGCAGATAATTCTGAGAAATGGCATGCTTTACACTGTGAGCTATTAAAAAACAAAAAAAACAAAAAGGATTTCAAACTATATACACATTTTTAAAGTGATAGATTGTGTTAACATGCGGCTATATTTGGCATACCTGCCGAAACGGATTGCCAAGACCACACATGCATATGGCTTTCTGTCATTGTGTCTAACTGACTGATAAACCACATTTTTAGTTTATACATAAGAATATCTGGAAAGTGTTCAATGTTTCTGGATATGTCGACACAGTCAGATATCCTGCTCAGTTTTGTGATCATGAGTTCTAAATAGCAGTTGGTTTTATTTAGTCTTTTGAATAACTGGCTAGATAGGACCTGCTGAGACCTGAACAAGTTCCACATTTTCGTCTTAGATTTTGAAGGTCTCTTCAGATTTTCGGTGATAATTTTGAAGTGGGACTTATCTTGTTTATACTACGGATTTAAAGGGGGAAAAGGAAACTATGAAGGGGGTTTTATGTGATGAATCATAGATTTACATATGATACTTATTTTGGATATTATAACTGTGGTGAATCCTATCTGATCGGCAGAATATGGGCGGCACATTGGCCTTGGCTGTTCATGACGGTTGAATCACACATCTTGTCAAGCCGCAAGAGAGAGCACAGCATCTCCTCAGGCTATGGATATTTAATGTTCCACAAAAACAGGCTTTGCTTTCCGTAAACAATGCATACGTGTGAATCTTGTGCGTGTGGGTGAGAGCTGAAACATGCTACTTGTACAAAAGGTATATCCCCATGTAAGGAAATACACTGGGCATGTTAGGCATCCCCATGACAGGACACTTTGCATTGTTTATTTTTGTACCATTTTTAGCATTCAGAAGTGTTTCTGTTTCTACAATAGATGAGGATATTAAAGGGTTTTAGGATCAAGTTTGGCACAAAAGTAGGAGCACCTAAAGTCAACATTATGTCAACATTTTTCAGATTGAATTTTGTTAAATCTTCAGTTTGGCAAATGAGGGACAAATTAATTAGATGATTTTGTCACTTTTTTTGTGTGGTATTTCAGTGCATATACAATTTTATTCAATAACTACATAAAATCAAACTGTTAAATGCATTGTATTTAAATCAACTAATTCAATTGACATTTCAGTAGAAACAGCATTTTTATGTAAATTTGGTTTAGTATAGATTACTTCGTATCAGTGTTGGGGGTAACGCATTACAAGTAACCTGAGTTACGTAATCAGATTACTTTTTTCAAGTAACTAGTAAAGAAGCGCATTACTTTTTAATTTACAGGAAACATACAGTATCTGAGTTACTTTTTCAAATAAGTAACACAGGGTACTTTGTTTTCCCTTTTATTGACTGACAGCTCTCCTGTCCCCATGTTGAGACAAATCGGGATTAAAGGCACAATATGTAATTTTTCGCCGCTAGAGGGCGCGTATTCAAAATAAACAAAGAAACAAAGGCGTAGTTTGATGATGCCGAAACTAAGTGTGGAATCATGGGAGTTGTCGTCTTCCTCCCCACAGTCGATGCATTCTGACGGGACTCGGGCAGAAATCATGTTCATGAATGAGCTAATGATTTATTAACTTAGTAGTATGAAACAGGGTGAGGCTGAAAGTCGTCGAAGCGAAACGAGGCCGCTGAACGAGCATGACACACGTACGGCTCGAAAGCAGCGGAGCTTTTATTATGCCACAGTCAACCGCTTCCGCTCCTTCCGGTCATGCGTATGTGGGGGGATAAAAAGCAGCACTGTTTTATCTTACTAGATACTAGGGGTGCAATGGTTCTCGGTAAAAAATCGAACCGTACGGTTCTCCATACACGGTTCGGCATACACTAGGACCGCGGTTCAACTTAAATCTGACAATGCATCTGTAATATGGTTTGTTAGAGTTCAGCTAATGCATGTTTCTGTTGATGGATACAAATTCTGGCTTCCCAATACATTACAACAAGAGCGATGAGAGAAAAAAAACAATACGTGGACAAACCAGTCACTCTTTAATCAATGCGAGTGCTTTATGCTGGAATAACTGTCATTTATACCGTCATCACGTGTTGATAACGCAGGTGAGACCAGAACAGCACCCGTTGCTCTCTGTGTTTAAAGTAAACTAATTTAAGCCTTGCCAGTTTAAATATTAAAGAGCAAGAAGACGCGAACTCGCGCACGCAGTGAGAACATCTGTGTGTGCGCTCATCCGAAGCGCGTGAACCCACGTCTCTGATAAGAGAATCAGTGCGTTCTCTTAAAGTGATAGCACTTTCTTAAAGTTAATTAAACAGCAACAACATGGAAATCACTCACTGCTCTTGAATGAATAACTTTTGTAACTTTAATATGGAATAATTTTTTATTTATACAGTCAAATATGCAATGTAGTTTTACATTTGATTACTTTAAATTCAATTTCTGTTCCTAAAAACTGTTAGACCAACCTAAAAAACCTGAAAAGCACTGTTTCTTTTATTTGTATCTTTGCTCTATTGCATTTATTTGTGCTGTTGCTTGTAGTTAGATTATTTGTTCTTATTTTCTTTATTTTTATTTGAAAATATAGTTTTTTTCCTAAACATAGCACATACTGTACCGAAACCGCGACTCTAAAACCGTGATACAAACCGAACCATGAGAAAATTAAAACGTTGCACCCCTACTAGATACGTTTGAAAGTTCTGTTATAATGCTTCTCTGTGCGGTCGTCACCTGTCTAATAAAATGCATAACATATTAAAGCGTCTTTGGTGTTTCCATACTTTCTACAAAATGGAAATCGAGGGGTTATGACGTCATTGGCAGGCGACACAATGACACTATGGACACGGTCCGTGTCACTAGTTAAAATTGCTTATTTCTCTGGATTTAAATATTCTTCGAAACATTTGGGATAATGTAAGTACACAAGTCAGCAAAATATATAACACTGTTCTAGTGGTTTTTGGATATTTTAATAAAAAAATCTTACATATTGTGCCTTTAAGTGCAGAGGCGTTGTGTGCACCGTGTAAACATGATGGTTACTGTAGCTCTAGACTAAATGTGAACAAGCATTTACTCATCTCACTTGCACAATAACAGATTCTCTATTTCTCAAAATTAATAAAAACAAAAAATACAAACTCAGAATATGACGCACACCTGCAATAATTAAATGTTAAATAACACAAATATCCTTTAAGTAGTTAATCCCATTTTATTAACCAATGTCTTTGCTGTTGACCTTCGATGATCCAATTCAACAATACAAATAAGCAAAAATTACTTTAGTTAAACATCCCATTTGTTGAATTCACATCACATTTGTTTGAGTGCTGAAGTAAGAGTGTTGAACTGTCATCCAGAGTGGCAGCACTGCAGAAAGGTTTATTTGAGTTGTGCCCCCGTTACTCATTTCACTATTGGTGTGAAAGCACTTTTACATTTGCCAAAAATAGAATTTAGATATATTAAAAACAAACATGCAAGCCTAGCTCAGATGAGAAAAGTAACGCAAAAGTAATGTAACACATTACTTTCCATAAAAATTAACGAAGTAATGCAATTAGTTACTTTTTAGGGAGTAATGCATATTGTAATTTATTACTTTTAAAAGTAACTTTCCTCAGTACTGTTCCTTATCCCCCAGTCTCTTGTTTCTCATTTTCCTCTTGACAGTACAGGTCTGGTGAGTTTGCTGGCGAGTCAAGCACACAAACACCATGGTCTTTTAACCAACTTTTGGTGCTTTTGGTAGTGTGGGCAGGTGCCAAATCCTGCTGGAAAATGCATCTTCAAAAAGCTGGTCAGCAGAAGGATGCATGAAGTGCTCCAAAATTTCTTGGTAAACGGGTGCAGTGACGTTGGTTTTCAAAGAACACAATGGACCAACATCAGAAGATGACATTGCACCCAAAATCATCACAGACTGTGGAAACTTAACACTGGACTTCAAGCAACTTGGGCAACTTGGGCAGTCCAGTTCTTCTTCTCCTTAGCCCAGGTAAGACGCCTCTGACGTTGTCTGTGGTTCAGGCATGGCTTAACAAGAGGAATACGACGTCTGTGTGTGGTGGCTCTTGATGCCTTGACCCCAGCCTCAGTCCATTCCTTGTGAAGTTCACTCAAATGTTTGAATCGATTTTGCTTGACAATCCTCATAAGGCTGCGGTTCTCTCGGTTGGTTGTGCATCTTTTTCTTCCACACTTTTCCTTCCACTCAACTTTCTGTTAACATGCTTGGATACAGCACTCTGTGAACAGCCAGCTTCTTTGGCAATGAATGTTTGTGGCTTACCCTCCTTGTGAAGGGTGTCAATGATTGTCTTCTGGACAACTGTCAGATCAGCAGTCTTCCCCATGATTGTGTAGCCTAGTGAACCAAATTGAGAGACCATTTTGAAGGCTCAGGAAACCTTTGCAGGTGTTTTGAGTTGATTAGCTGATTGGCATGTCACCATATTCTAATTTGTGCTGTCTGCATTTCAAAGCACATTTTAATTTATGTGGATAACATTTGTGTAGGGATGTAGTAATGTACCGGTAAAATATGCCAGATTGCGGTGGTGTGCTGCATCCTCCACAGCAGAAAAGACCTTGTGCCATGCAGTATATGTGGACTTAAGAAAAATAAGCAGCCAAATTCCATTGCACAAGCATATTTTCTCGGTTGTGAAATATTTCTTGATGAACCAGGTTAATGTGGCTGTTTCATACCAAGCACACGCTTGCTCAATTGCAGTTGAGGTTGCAACTCTACTTCAAATGCTGTTTTATGTAACGTAAATCTGTTTTGATATTATTTCATGCACTCACTTTGCCAAAAAACTTAGAAATAGAAAAACACTTGATTGTATTACTTAAACGTAAGTATAATCAGTATGAATGAAAGTGAATTGTTATTTTCCAAAACGGAAATCAACTGCAATAAAGAAAAGTCTTATTAAATTTTGTATTATTGTTAATAATAACAATAATAATAAAAAAATAGAAAATAATACTTTTAAAAAAAAGTTATTTTACTACAGATTTTTAAAAAGAATCACTATCAATTGACATAGTCTAATACTAGTTATATTTATATTGTGTTCAGCGGTGGACTTACCCATTAGGCAAAGGTAGGCAACCGCCTTGGGCCCCCAAAAGCCAAGGGCCCCCTAAAATGCTTTTCATCTACGAGATGCGCATTAAGCGCGGACACGTGAACGGTAATTTTCGGTGTTTATCACCATGACAACCGTCTGCGTGTCCGAGTTATATATATATACAGTGGGTACGGAAAGTATTCAGACCCCCTTAAATTTTTCACTCTTTGTTATATTGCAGCCATTTGCTAAAATCATTTAAGTTAATTTTTTTTCCTCATTAATGTACACACAGCACCCCATATTGACAGAAAAACACAGAATTGTTGACATTTTTGCAGATTTATTAAAAAAGAAAAACTGAAATATCACATGGTCCTAAGTATTCAGACCCTTTGCTCAGTATTTAGTAGAAGCACCCTTTTGATCTAATACAGCCATGAGTCTTTTTGGGAAAGATGCAACAAGTTTTTCACACCTGGATTTGGGGATCCTCTGCCATTCCTCCTTGCAGATCCTCTCCAGTTCTGTCAGGTTGGATGGTAAACGTTGGTGGACAGCCATTTTTAGGTCTCTCCAGAGATGCTCAATTGGGTTTAAGTCAGGGCTCTGGCTGGGCCATTCAAGAACAGTCACAGAGTTGTTGTGAAGCCACTCCTTCGTTATTTTAGCTGTGTGCTTAGGGTCATTGTCTTGTTGGAAGGTAAACCTTCGGCCCAGTCTGAGGTCCTGAGCACTCTGGAGAAGGTTTTCGTCCAGGATATCCCTGTACTTGGCCGCATTTATCTTTCCCTCAATTGCAACCAGTCGTCCTGTCCCTGCAGCTGAAAAACACCCCCACAGCAGAGAATCAATTTTCATTTTTGCATTTTCAATAATCACGTCTGCACTTTTTGTTCAGACCAATGCGAAAATCCACCCACACAACCCCGTTTTAAATTAATATCATTATTTATACTTCCGACTCATCTCTTTTCTTAAAAAAATTGTTTAAAGGCTCAATTGTGAGGTTTAACATTTTATAATTTATTTAGTTTTTGTGAAAACTGTAAATCAATTGCTATTTCGTGGTCTACAACATGAAAGAAAGCCATTATAACATGTACATGAAAAGTGTAGAAACATTGGGGCACCATTATGCAGCAGCAAGCATCACAACAAAAAAGGAACCTCAAGGCTAAATTTGTAAATGTGTGCAAATACATAGAGCCCCATTCATATATTTTGCCTGGGGCCCCCAAATCACTAAATCCGCCCCTGATTGTGTTGATTTTCTTTTCTTTTTTTATCAGGCCTAGCTGGATAATCAAAATACTGATCAAATAATGCTTAAAACTGTCAAAAAGCCACTGAATTGTGTATGAATTGAATTCAAAACACAGTGAATTATGTGTCGTCACTCTCAACAGGAACACAGCAACCACAGACACAAAATGAGATCTATTCTTCAAGAACACACACATGCCACACTCCCGTGTGTAAAACATAAACCTTCAGCACAATGCTGCACCTTACTCTGACAGCTATTGCGTGAGGAATTTTCTTGGAATACTGAAACTATGTATCCAAACAAGATATGTGTCATAACACGAAAGTGAAAATGAACGCTCGGTTCCTTGGAAACAGCGGGAAGGCAAATGAACTGCGATTTGTGCCATGGCTTGATAAAGATTGTGCGGTTTATACATTTTTCCATAATCCTTCCCTTTCTACTAACCACAGACTGATTTCGCCAGCTTAAACTGAGCTTTGGCACTGTCCCTCAGGTTATGCATTTCCAAAACATTTCTGAATTACAGGCAGGGCCACAGAGACAGTGTCATGCGTCTCGTAAAAGTGTGACAGTTGTGTTAAAGCTCTGATGAAATACTCTACCTGCGGGATGGTATGGAGAAAAAATCTACATGCTCAAGAAGTGCAAACAAACGTTCCTGCCACAGTCGTAGAAGCCACATTGCTGTTAAATGAGCAATAAACTCTAAGAATAATGGTTTTCTATCTCTGCTGGTTATTATTCAGTCTGTGTTGTGCTTATTCTTCCTAAAATTGAGACATGATAATGCTTGATATATCACGCACATGTGGTATTAGTTATGACTTGCCATTTAAGTGTGATCTGACAGTTTTCAGCGCCTAGTTTAATAAACCACATACTTCTGTTTGATCTTCTTTATGAGTTTGAATAGTCTACAATGGCTCTGTCATGGAGTATGACTGTATAAAGCTCAGAATATTACTCTGGAGTTGGGAAAACATGAAGCGTACAAATCAGGCACCCCACCCTTCTTATCTGAACACGGGCAAGTATCACCCTGCATGTACAAAAGCAACTCGGAACAAGATGCCTCATGTCAGTCATTCTCCACAGAACCCTCACATACATGCCATGTGCTTAACCGCGATCTTCTTGACCCCCGATTCAGCCCCAATGCACCCTACTTAGCCATTGTGCGCAAGTATGCATCTGTCACTAACACTTTCTTCAATAAAGTCGCAATAACGGATATGCAGCATGTAATGTGAAACACACACTTGCACGGCTTGAATTCATCATAAGCTGTGTTGCACAACACAGTCACTCCAAAAGGCATGCTGAGTAATAATGATGCAGGTGCCCTGAGTTTAGGGTGAGAAAAAGCAACAATTTAACATTGTGGACAAAATAAAAAGGCCTTTGCTTACTCATCCAGCTTCTACAGATGATAAAATCAGTTTGGTTCTCATAAAGGCTCAGAGAACAAACTTTTCGGTTTGTTTTTCATGTGTTTTCTGTTGGGTATCATGAAATCAAATTCTAACTACTTTTTTTTCTTAGTCAGTGTTGATGTTGGTTTCTTTATTAAACATTTTTAACTTTCTGTTTAATTAAAAGAAAACTGCTTATTGAATTCAGGAGGTTTTCAGGCGATAAATCAGTACAGTTTCATTCAGCACAAATATACAGGGAGATTACAGTGTCTTTAAATATTTGTATAAAGAATTGCATTTCTGGCACACTGTGTCCCATCAGTCTAATGGCCTCCGAGGGGTAAAGACAGCAGTGAGCATTAAATGGTGCGAAGCAGAACTACATCGGACACTTGGCGGTTTTTCCGGAGAGAATGCGCATCACTGGAGGCTGTCATGGGAAACCTGAGATGTTATTCGACTGACAGTACAATCCAAACATTGTGCCAGAGACTGTCATGTTACTTTGAGCTACGCAACATCAGAACAGACTGCATCATTCAGCCATGAAAGCAGACATTCGAATAAAACAGCTGCTTTTACTGGGACAGGGAAGTGGGACAGTAGTTCCAAAATTAGGATCACTGCTGATTATTTTAGCAACCTCTGTCAAGATTCTAATTGATGTTAATGCTTGTGTTCTCATCTGTTTATTTTTTTGATGCTTTCCATCCTTTGCAATAATAGCTGATAACTTTTAATTGGGTATTGATCATGTGCGTTGTCAAGAAATGAAGAGGCAACCATTGTAAAAGTGTTATTGTCAACATGGATTCGCTTTGGGAAGGCCCAAAGAGCTACCGACTCCTGCCCCAGCCTTGGGGCAGCATGCGGCATGCGGCATGCGGCATGCGGCCTTCTCTCATTCTGGATAGTAGGGTACGGCCAAACAGCATCGCCCAGTTCTGCCCTTCGGTTGTGGAACCGTAACTCTTTGAAGCCTTGTTATTGCTGTCTTCATTAATCCCATAATGCATTTCCTGAGTGACTATGCATGGCAGCGTCTGGGCATGTGGTGGCCCACATGTAGCAACTTCACCTCCTTTCAGCGCTGTTGTCCTCCATTTTGTTGGTGTTTTGACTGTTGTCGAGATTGAGTATCTCTTTAGGATTTATGAAGGAGCTGTCATTAGTTACTGTTCTTACATAATTTCAAAATGTGTCAAAGACAAGCCTCTCTTGTTTCTTCTCGAACATTGGTGTTTTGACGACATGCTTTTTCAAAACAACTTTCTTTAAGGTCATTGTCTCAGATTGGATGGGTTTTGTTCTTTATTGTCAGTTCAGCTAATTCATAAATTATATGAGATGAAATCACCAAATCATGAATGATAGCAATAATAATTTCTAGGGTTGCCTTCTTATAAGCAAGAAAAGATATTTTTGGCACAAAACAATACTTGAACAATCAAATAAACAACTATAAACTAGAATATGCACTAATTTATATAAATGAGTTGAAAACATAGTAATGGACATCGATATTCTGCTTTTTGTGTAAATCATTTTTTAAAACACAAACTGAACAAACCAATGCAGAATAATGAATCGGACATTCTATTACGGTACATAGAGAGAACGGTATTTAGCATAAACTGCTTCGGTCAAATGAATCCAACACACCAACACTTCATATCAGAGGGATAACCATCTAGCACAAGGTGATTCCCTTGAATGAATCATACATTTGACTGAGAGGACCGTTTGGTATAAATTGATTCACTAAAACGAACTGAACATTCCAATGCTTCCTATAAAGAGAAAGCCGATTAGCCTGAGCCGATTCATTTGAATCAGATAATCAGATTTGAATCAGACATATCAACACTTTGACAGAGAGAACCACTTAGAATGAACCAGTTCACTAAAATGAATCAGACATTCATAAACTTTATGTCAGTGAGAGAGACGTTTAGCACAAACTGATTTACTTGAATGAATCAGACATATAAATGCTTCAACTGAGAGGACTGCATAGTATGAACCGATTTACTTAAAATGACTCAGACTACCGATTTACTTAAAATGCTACACATGAGAAAGGACCATTAAAGGGGTCATCGGATGCAAAATTCACTTTACAAGTTGTTTGAACATAAATGTGTGTTGTGAAGTGTGTGTACACATCCATCCTATAATGATAAAAATCCACCCAGTGTTTTTTTTTCTTAAATCCCTATATTAAAAATCCCCTTTCTCAAATCAGGCTATTCTGAGATTCCTGTCAGAATGACATAGTTCTGCACAGGCCCCTCCCACGATAGTTGATTGACACTAGCGTCTTACCTTAGATCCGCCTCTGAGTGAGAGGATTAACGATACTTTTGTTTTGAAGGGAATGCGCCGATCTCGATCTGCCTAAATGGGTCTATGTTCGCGCGAATCATTCGTGATCCAGCTTCATCAATAGGAGAATAAGTATAAGGGTTTTTTTTATGAATCTTTGCAAATCGGCTTTGCTAATATTGTGCTAGTTAGCCAGTTTCGCGGCTGAAGTTTACAGTCTGCTCGTCACCCCACGGAAGAGAGGGGTGGGGTCAGCAGAGCTCATTAGCATTTAAAGCAACATGGACTAGAATGGCTTGTGGTAAAAAAGGTGTTTTTTTACACTACCATTGAGAAATTTTAACCAAAGTATGTTATAGACTTTTCATTAAGACCCTAAAGGATCATGTCAACTTGTGGAAAATGGGCATCCGATGACCCCTTTAAGGAGAGCACATTTTATTATTTCCTCAGCTTGTGCACAATACAACATGACTTTTATAAATATAGGTGTAGCACTTTGTTGAACAGCACTGCTACTATGTAGCTTTTCCAATAACAAGTTAGCTTTTTTCTAGCAACGTTTTGAAAACAATGTAAGTTAAAGGCATAGTTCACCTCAAAATGAAAATTCTGAAAAGAACTTATTTTAAAGAATTCTGATTACCAAACAGTTGATGGTAGCCACTGACTTCTTTAATATTGTTTTCCATACCATGGAAGTTAATGATTACAGTCAACTTTTTAGTTACCAACATTCCTCAAAATAACTTCTTTTATATTCAGCTATTGCTTTAAGTTAGTAGTGTCGCTAGTGTAGTTAGTTACTCCCGACACTGCCTGTGAGTCCTGTTGTTATTTTAGCATGTTCACATGTGTTGTCAAGTCCATGAAAGTGAAGTGCAGCACAAAATGCAGGTCTTTTAGTGTTGTAAATTTACTGCATTGATCCCTGAGAGCAGAGAGAGCTCTGCACTGGACTGAAGGGAAGAGAGAACTGCTTCACACTGCCAGTGTCTCTGGTGACATCATCTGGCCAGCTAAGATACTTTTCTGGATTTCTCTCTCTCTGCATCCCTCTCTTCTTTTCTCCATCACTGCATCAACCCTACTACATGTTGGTGTTAAAAATAAGTATTGTAACACAATATTCGTTCTTTCTTTCTGTTGTTCAGCTGCTCCTCCCTCACTGAAGCGCATGAAAAACCCTGTGTTGGTGGACGAAGGAAGCAGGCTGATTGTGAGGTGTGAGGCCTCTGGCAACCCCACCCCGCAGTACAAGTGGTACAAAGATGGCACTGAACTGAAGAAGAGCAAAGAGATCAAAATTTCCGGGAACGGCAAGTGAGTCAGCATGTCCACTAGCACACACCGGCAGAACCCAATCTCCAGGTCTCGACGTTTATTAAACAATCGAAGAGTGGATCGTGACCTTCACATAAGTCAAGAGCTTCATACTTTGGGCAGTGTGCTAAAGACAGACTGTGCCCTTGTAATTAAAGTGAAGTGTTTCAGCATGCATATCTATTATATTGTTAATGACACAATTAAAGAAATAGGTCACCAAAAATGAAAACTCTGCTGAAAACAGTATTAGTTTAAAATGATCTCAGATGGTTTAAGTTGGTCTCCCTCATCTGATGGGAAAGCTGGACCCCGCCACGCAAAGGATGGGTTTGGAAAAATGTATCGTTGAGTGAATCGTTTGGGAGTCGTTGAGAGAGTAAGGTAAAAAATAAATGCATATTATAAGACAATGAAAGTGTTTTTTGACCTTGCATGCATGTCAACCTGTTTTGGGGACTCCCAAAACCAAAGTGTGAACCTTTCATTAGCCACAATAGGGGCATTTTAAGTTTATGTTGTTACAGTATGCTATAATGGCACAAAATATGTATATATACCGTTTTTTTCTCCCCAAGTCTTCATGCCACTCTTTCAAAGACAGTTATAAGTAACACATGCATTAAAGCTTGAATCAATCCTGCATTTGGGAACCCAAAGATTTGTTGTAAATAGTGACTTCAATTTTGGTCTGTTCCTCACACAAAGCTTTCATATGACTTCAGAAGACATGAAATATATCACACAATTAATATGTATACTTTTATGATATTTTATGGTACATTTATGTCTTTTTTTTAAATTTTGACAGACATGGTCACTATGAGCTGTCATATAGAAAGATTTGTGTGAAGATTCTTTCTACTTTTTGAGTTCCATAAAATTTGTTTGGAACAATATTAATGTGAGTAAATTGCTTTGAAAACAATCTTCTACAGAAAAGACAATATAAAGAAATGATCTAAGGGTAAAGGAGATTTTTGTCCAAATTCAGTGATTCATTGGTCATGTTCTTCACCAAAAAGAACCATTTGTGGAAGGCTACAGCAATGTAAAGCTCACTTATTACAAACCAGAACTCTGGGATTCTCAGAGTGTCATATGTCTTTTCTGTCTCTGTTTATAGACTTGAACTGATCTCTAATTCATACAGAGGTTTTCTCTGGAGAGTTTCTCCCTCTTCCATTTTTAATAGCGGAATCCTTGACTCTTTCTCCTATTTCTGTCTGTCTTCTTCTTGAAGGAAAACTTCCAAAGTTCATATCAGAAGTGCAAAGCTGGAGGATTCTGGGAATTACACATGTGTGGCAGAGAATATTCTGGGGAAGGAGAACGGCACCAGTACAGTACACGTACAAAGCAGTAAGTGAAAAAATCTTTTCTTTAAAGTAATAGATCAGCGTGGTGTACAACAGGAAGGAAGACAAGAGTCTGTCTTTGCTGATGGGCTGTCATCATTTTGGCGAATGCCAAATATATACATTCTTTTTTGCTGACAATGTATTGTGGTGAGAGATGAAGACGTGCAGAAGATCACAACATGGGCAGAATACTGAAAAACAAGTATGTGTGTTTATGTCAGGGTTTTGCACATATCTGTAAGTGCATAGTTGGCTACTCTTCTAAGTTGAGATTACTCCAGGTATCTCACCCCTGATAGAAAATCTAGTTCAAGCTGGTAGCTGGGTTTTGGAACATGGTAGCTAGTCTCTAGCTGGTCTAATATGGTTATTAGCTGGTCTATAGCTGGTTGACCTCCCACCATGTTCTCAAAACCAGCATGACCACCTTAAACTGGTGTAAACAGCTGATATCTGATTTGTAGCTTATCCAAGATGGTCGACTAGCTTAATAAGACTAGCTCAAGTTTCAAGTTTATTAGCTAAAAACCAACTACTATTCTAAGGTGGTCAAGTACATGTTCCAAAACTCAGAAGGAATGACTTATACTTTACATCGCAATTTTTTTTTTTACATTGTGCATTTTGTAGTTGCGTGTGGAGGTTTGCAGCAGCATGAGGGTTGTGAGAGGTGCGTGCATATGTGTGTTTGTGTATGTTTCACTCTGATTGTTTGTCGGCATGTGAGGCGCCCCAGAACAAGTCTCACAGTGTCACGGCAGACAGCTTGCACACACACACACACACACAGGTATGAGGAAGGTGGAGGCAAGACCAAGCCCATCGGGGGTGGTGTGGCCCCAGGCTCAGGGAGGGACCTGCCCCCAATTCAGTCCTCATAGTGAAGAAAAAAAGAGCATGCAACATAGATCAACAACCTGAATGAGGCCACCACCAATGAAGTGCTCAAGTGCCCAGGGGAGAAACATAAATCAGCTTAGGAAATACCTTCCAACTAATTGTGTGATACGCTGTTCTCCCAGCCTCCTACATTCTGACGGTGCAGAAAAGGGCAATTCTAGGATTTCTGTCTCAGGGGGGATCAGGCCCCACCTGAGCAGGAGCTGACGTGACTCAGAGGAATATTCTTTGCTTAAGTCTAAGAGGTCACAAGTTCAACTCTTGCTGTGGAACCCTTTTTCTGTCTTTTTATTAAAAAAAATAAAATTGTGAGTTAAATTTAAAAGTAAGATATAAATATACGAGAAATCAAATCTTAACTGAAATAAAAACCTGTTATTGAGATATAATGCTGAATCGCGAGACATAAAACCACGTTGTGAGAAATAAAATCACAATTACGAGAAGCAAAGTTGCAATTGTGAAATATGAAGTCACAATTACAAGAAATACAGTTGTGAGATTTGTAATAGAAAACACTTCACCACCTCGGGTGTGCATTATTTTCTAATAATTCAATGGACCAGAGTCAATTATTCCATTTATACTACAGTTACCACACCTTTCGACATTATTCAGATGATGTATTATTTTAACACATTCATCAGGATTTTGTCCTTTAAACACTCTTGTGTGTAGGATTAATTTCTTACACATCTCATCCCATGCCTCCATTGCAAATTCCAAAACATAATTTTAGACCTGTAACAGAGGCTTGAGCCGTTGATAGCAGACCAATGCAGTTATTAATGCAGTTATGAGAGAGCTCAACAGAGTTCGGCACCAGCGTCTCTACTAATAGCGAAACTGTAAGTTCATCTGCTTCATGAACAGTGCTGTTATTACCTCGCTAGTGAGAAATGACAAGTAGCTTTTAAGTTGCTAAACTATTTTACTGATAAAATCGTCAGAGCAGTGCTGACAACACGTTTCTGTGTGCATGTATTGTTACCGTGTGTGTCCGTACTGTATGTGTGCATTTGCAATGGAGAAAGAACTGGTGAAAGAGAGTATGCTTTCCGTACATAATTTTGTGGTTTTTATCTTGTTGTTTACTATATTTATTTGCTTAGTCAGAGTCATTGTGGGTTTTGGTTCTTTTGCTGTTGTAGGCTGTAAGGACGTTTGAAATAACTGCAGTCATTGGGAAAGTGATAGAGACATGTAATGCAGTCAAGACCTGCCTGGAACTACATTAGCCGAGTGTTTATCCGAAAATAATTGCAGACCTTAGAACGTTCATCAGCCAATCCGATTCAAGCATTCAACAGCCCCGTTGTATAATGTAAGTTAATGCATTAACATAATGTTATAGCATTTATTAAACTTTGCTAATGCTAGTTAATAAAAATACAACTGTTCATTGTTAGTTCATGTTAGCAGTTCCATTTAATAATATTAACATACAACTTTTGATGTATTTGTAAATATAGAAATTATCATTAAGATTAATAAATGCTTTAGAAGTATTTTTCATTAGTTCATGTTAAATAATGTTCTAATAATTATGTAAATAATTATCTAATGTTAACCAATTTATTTTAAAGTGTTACGCTGTTATGAAATATAAAGTCACTTTGTGAGATATAAAGTTGCAGTTATGAGAAACAATGTGTCAATTGTGAGATGAAATGTCAGAAGTTGTGATATAACATTGAACTGCAAGACATACACTGGAGATCAAAATTAGAGAACAACAATTTCCTAAATTTCAAGGTCACTGCTTAGTCCTATGTGAAGTTATCCTAACAGGGGTAGAAGGGCAGTTTTAAGCATATTTTAGAAATTATTTGTATTCTGAAACACAGTAGAAAAAAACTTAAATGAGATATTTGATAAAGAACTCTGATCAAAATTAGAGAACACTTACAGATACCTCCAATTTATTGGTTTTAATCGAGCACCTGGTGCTAATTTCCTTAATTATATGTGACCCTGGACCACAAAACCAGTCTTAAGTCACTGGTGTAACGGGGCTGACGAGACGTGAGACGTGTGGATCCATCTGCAGGCTTTATTAAAGAGACGTAGTACACAGGCAGGGTCAAAACAATGGCAAACAGGTATATGGCGGGCAAAACACAAGAATAGTCCTAGGGCTAGCGGAGGTCACCGATCAGCAGACAGAATCAAAGGGGCGAGACGAGAGGGAGAAATCCAAGGCAAAGGCAAAGATCAAAAACAGGCAAGGCAAGGCAAAACAAAACAAGGGAGACTCGGAAAGGGGTGCAGGCTAAACAATACTCAGCAGAGAAATGTGGTTAGATTGGGTTTTATATAGTGAATGAGGTAATTAGAAACAGCTGTGTGCAATGAGTGCAATCAGGGCAGTGTGCAAATTGTGCAAAGAATGATGGGAAATGTAGTCCGGGGTGCTATGCAACAGTTTGTGTAGTGCGAGAGTCAATGAAATGGAAAGGGTGACCTCTGGTGGTGAATAAACAGAAGTCCATGGACTGAATTC
>NW_015505767.1:485669-542546 GCF_001515645.1 Sinocyclocheilus grahami | reverse complement strand
CTGCAGCGGATGCCGCCACCTCTGGAGGTTCTACAGTAGCGCCCTCAGGATACAGGGAGAGTTCGGTGAAGGTTTCTTCGACCCTGACATGACAGGTCGAATGTACGTTTCCAGGCGCCACCACCACGCAAGGAGCTGAAGCGAGCACCGCCGCTTCGGAAGGTTCTGCAGCACGCGCCGCCACCTCTGGAGAAACTGCAGTGGGCACCATCGCTTCGGGGAACACAGCAGCGAGCACCACCACCTCAGGAGAGACTGTAACTTCAGCCACCGACTCTGCAGACCTGATAGTGGGTGATGCCGCCTCTGGGAGTTCTGTGGAGGTGTATGCAGCCCAAACGCAACAAAAGGCGATCCCCATCAGGGGAAACACTTCAGACAGGGGAATTAGTTCATGAACAGAAGGGTTAGAGTGAGTGGGTTTGGGGATACCAGCGGTGCGTGCAGACACCAGCGGTGCATCCCTCACACTGGATACCAGACTGGGATACCGAAGGACTGACCTTGAGAAACTGGGTGTGACAGACAGGATGTGACATGACTCTGGATGGACTCTTATACAGCTACATGGCAGGTGAATGCAAATATTTATCAGAACCTCCTTCAGCAACAAGCATCTCCCAATCAGCCTGCAATTTTCATGCAAGACAATGTCCCTGTCACACTGCAAAACAGGTAAAGCAGTTCCTTGAAGCTAAGAACACTGAAATAATAAAATGGCTGACTAAGAGATCTAAACCAAACTGAAAATCTCTGGAAAATCTTTGGCAACAAAGTTATGGCTAAGAAATCCACTACAGTTACTAAACTATGGAAGAGAGTGGACCAAAGGTGTGCTGAAGTCATTCAAAGCAAAGGCCTCTACAATTCCTACTAATTTTTTACAGCTGTAACCCTCCAAACTTTTAGTTGTAATCTTCTTTCATGCTACAGTGGTTACTGTTCTCTAATTCTGATTACTGTGTTTTTCACAAAAGAAAAGTTTTTGTCGAAATGCCTTGGTTATTTTGTCGAACATGTTAGTAGAACAGTAGTATACCTACAGCTAATATTCCTTCAAATTTTGAGCGATGAAGATGAACAATATTTCAGAAAAAAAATAATATTTATAGACTGTGCTCTAATTTTGATCTCCGCTGTAAATCTAGTTTGTGAAATATAAAGTCACAATTTTGAGAAATTAATTTACAAAATATAATGTTAATGTATAATGTTAAGATAATGTTGCAATTATGAGATACGGTATATAGCTGGATTGTAAAACATAAAGCCACTTTGTGAGAAATAAAGTAGTAATTACCAGAAACAAAGTCACTGTCGACTGATGTTGTGACTTTTTAAGTATCTGACTTAATATCTCATAGTCACAATAAGGAAATTCACAACTTTTTTTGTGGAGACAGACTTCCATATTTTTATCAGTATTTTTGGTTATTTCATTGGAATGTTTGGAAAAGATGAAACTGAGAGCAAACCAAATTGGTTCTAGCAATTTCTATGGTGCAAATTATGGGAAGTGCTTGTACCGTATGCATGATGCTCAAGTTGAGGAGGACATAGGCTTTTCATTTATTCCAGTCGCTGATGAGACTGTTTTCTTCCTGAGGTCATCAGTTGAACGACTACTGTTGAGAAAGGCTACGCCGTTTTGGGGGCCTGCGGCAGCTGTATGCAGCAGTGCTATCTGTGAATCTGCCTGAGAAGAAGAACGAGAGATGGAGAGGTCGATAGGGAAAAGAAGCATTGGGTTGGGGAGGTGTCGTAAGAGAACGAAAGAGAGGGAAACAGAGAGAAAGATGGAGGCAGAGCAGAAGACAGAGCGATAAAGAGGAGGAGAGCCAGGTGCTTTGCAGAGGCAGCTTTTTCAAACCCATTTCATAATGCAGTTGTAGATTGTTGGCTCTGTCCAGGCACTGTCCAGGCCAATCGCATGCTGCCTCTCACCCCGCCGGCCAATCAGATCGCTGGCTGATTTTTGTCACTGCTGTACTGGTGGTATGACACAGGAAATTAATCTCTCACTTCATAAAGGCTGTTTTTCATCACACACCTCCCTTTTAAATGACTCAAGTAAACACACACATGCATATTTTGGCTCTTCCAGCAGGATGTTTAAGAAGATAAGTGAGCTGCGTAATTAGACTCATTAATTATAGCTGAACAGGGCTGAAGTTATGGCTGTTCAGGGGAGGTGAACTGAGGGTATCCAGAGACCCTGTGACCTTGGGACTACAATTAATGAAGACAAACAACAGATGATTTTAGAGCCCACCCCCTTCCTCGGGGGGCAGCTCGGCTGCGTGGTTGCCTCCGAAACACTGCTTCTTCTGTCTGCACAGCAGGCCCATGATAGCCGCCTCTCAGTTCAACACCACAGCGTTGTCCCCCTTCACTGCCTGCTGCTCCCGTGTGTTTGTGTACGTGTCCGTGTTGAAGGTGACTGTGGTTTATCAAAGCATTGGGGTGTCACAGGTCACCAGTCGGGCGAAGCGGGACATGAAAAGGTCAGAAGGTTATGTTGTGGACGAATACTTAGTGGGCAAACAATCAGCCCGTGCAGACAGCAGTATTAGTGTTACAGCTGTGCTGTCACACCAAAACATGCTCATGCTCTCCACTCTTATCTTATCCCATATTAAGCAATAGCATGTAGATTAATGTTCATAAGCTGAACATGCAAACCTCTTCATTTTCGTTTGAAGAATCGCTAGCAATTTGACCTTCAAACAGCTTTTACAACTCATTTTATTTGCATAATCTAATATATTTTAGAAATGAAATGGGTATCAAATGAGAAAAATGAAGGGTGGGATTTAAATGTAAAGGAAATGCCATAAATAGCTATAATTTGAATAATGATAATGATAATGATAATAATCATTATGGATTAATAATAAAAACAATATAGATAATAATTAATAATATAATTATATTATTGCTATATAACTGTAATTATATAATTATTATTATTAATAATAATTACTGGTACTGCTTTTAAAATGTGTAAAATTGCAAGGTATTACAACAACAACAATGTTAAATTTTTATTATATCTTATATAACTCATTACTAATAATAATTAGATAGTAATTTATATATAAATGATAATTAATACATAATAATTTTGGTAGCACTGTTTGTAAAATATGTATAATATGTGATTCAACAACAACAACAATAGTTCCCCTTCAGTAACTCGAGCTGCGTCGGAAACGCTTTGGGAACGCCCCCAGCGTGACCATGCTCTGAATCACATATGAAATCAGTCCAATAGATGGGCGAGACGTCATGGGCGGGTAACGTTGCGACCAGGAAGCTATAAAAGCACGTGCGGTGGAACCGGCGTCAACGTTTTGTCATTCAGCAAGCGTTCTGTGTGTGTGTGTCAGTCGCTATCTGTTTGTGAGTCTTATTTAGTGTTGTTTGTCCACTTATAAGCTCCATTATGCCAAGTTTCAGCAAAAAGTAGCATTTGGGCGAGAGCAGACAGCATTCAGGCTGTGTGTTCCTGGCTGGCCGCGCTATATTTTGGGTGGGGACACACAGTTTGTGTGTTGTCTGCTTGGGAGCGAAGCACACAGATTCAGCTCTCGAGGGAGTTTCTCGCAGCGCCGGCCCCACTTTCACCGAGGCGGAGCGGCGGCTGTGCTCGTGGGGTTCGCATATGGATCCGGTGGAGGAAATGTAGACGGGCGAGTCCCTATCTTCTTCCTCACCTACCAGATCCAGCGCCCGCTCTCGGGGTTCGGAAGCCCGCGCTGCGGTTCTTTCCCCCCGGTGAGAGGGCTCGACGCTCCGCCTGTCTTCCTCCGAGGAGGTTGATATGGATGGTGTCGATTTGGTCGCCAGTTGCACAAGCATCAGTTACACTGTTAAACGCTCCGCTCTCGCCGGGCACGCTCTGAGGTGTGTGTCCATGCCTGTGATCTTGCAGTTACGGTCCTTCTGCTGCTGAGGCACGGCGGCGATTGAGATCGCGGGGATCGCACATGATCTGGCGGACGGGTTGGAGATGGGCTCTCTCTATCTCCACCCGCGTTCCCTAGATCTAGTGCTCTCTCGAGGTTCGGAAACTCACCCTGCGGTTCTTCCCCCAGGATAGAGGGCTCGACGCTCCACCTGTTTTTCTCCGAGGAGGTGGACGTGGAGGACGTCGATGAGCTGTTTATTATTATGCCTAATATTATATGAGCAGGTTTACTGTGGAGCGGAGCTCGCGCAGTCAGCTCTCGGGAAAAAGAGAGGGGGCTGATTGTGCTTTACCCACACGTGCTGCCGAGGTGTATTCCATCATTTTGATTTTTGATATGAATCTTATCACACCAGACCGTGTTTACTCGTCTGGTTGTTTGATTGCATTTAATTCTGAGGAATAAAATGAAATATTTATCTGACCATGAGAAGTTAGATATACAGGGGCTCTTGGGATAAACATTTCTCGAGTAAAAGCACGTGTTTATCTCTCTTCCTCTGAGGAGGTTGAGGTGGTCAACAGGGGTCTCCAGAGATCTCATTATTCATTATCTCAGTCTCTCTTTCCCCCCGGTGAGAGGGCTCGACGCTCCGCCTGTCTTCCTCCGAGGAGGTTGATATGGATGGTGTCGATTTGGTCGCCAGTTGCACAAGCATCAGTTACACTGTTAAACGCTCCGCTCTCGCCGGGCACGCTCTGAGGTGTGTGTCCATGCCTGTGATCTTGCAGTTACGGTCCTTCTGCTGCTGAGGCACGGCGGCGATTGAGATCGCGGGGATCGCACATGATCTGGCGGACGGGTTGGAGATGGGCTCTCTCTATCTCCACCCGCGTTCCCTAGATCTAGTGCTCTCTCGAGGTTCGGAAACTCACCCTGCGGTTCTTCCCCCAGGATAGAGGGCTCGACGCTCCACCTGTTTTTCTCCGAGGAGGTGGACGTGGAGGACGTCGATGAGCTGTTTATTATTATGCCTAATATTATATGAGCAGGTTTACTGTGGAGCGGAGCTCGCGCAGTCAGCTCTCGGGAAAAAGAGAGGGGGCTGATTGTGCTTTACCCACACGTGCTGCCGAGGTGTATTCCATCATTTTGATTTTTGATATGAATCTTATCACACCAGACCGTGTTTACTCGTCTGGTTGTTTGATTGCATTTAATTCTGAGGAATAAAATGAAATATTTATCTGACCATGAGAAGTTAGATATACAGGGGCTCTTGGGATAAACATTTCTCGAGTAAAAGCACGTGTTTATCTCTCTTCCTCTGAGGAGGTTGAGGTGGTCAACAGGGGTCTCCAGAGATCTCATTATTCATTATCTCAGTCTCAAGAGACTGATTCCCTTAGTAGACCTTTTTGGCAGCGTGGAAACTTCTGCCAAATGTGTCTCAATGGGTCCTGCACACTGTAGAAAGAGGCTATCGAATCAGTTCGGTTCTTCTCCGCCTCCTTTCAATGGGGTCTTTCCCACTCTGGTGGTCCCCGAGCAGGCTCTGGTAATGGAACAAGAAGTTAACACTCTCTTGAGGAAGGAGGCCATCAAGGTGGTCCCTTCTCTCGACAGACAGTTTGGGTTCTACAGCCGGTACTTCATCGTCCCAAAGAAGGATGGAAGTTCCTGGGGTTTGCTTTTGGGGGCAAAAGCTTACCTGGTTCTGCCGTTGGCCTTGTACTCTCACCCCGCGCTTTCACGAGGTGTGTGGATGCTGCTCTGGCTCCTCTGTGACTCCAGGGCTTTCACATACTCAACCACATCGATGATTGGTTGATATTAGCTCAATCTGAGCAGATGGCGGTTCGGCATCAAGATGTCATTCACACTCACTTGTAAGAGCTGGGGCTTAGACTTAACGCCAAGAAAAGTGTGCTTTCTCCAGTACAGTGAACCACTTATCTGGGTGTGGTGTGGGATTCGACCACGATGCAGGCACGTCTGTCTCCTGCTCGGTTCGAGTCGATCCTCACTGCAGTCGCAAGAGTGAAAGAAGGCCAGTCACTCACTGTCAGCAGTTCCAGAAACTGCTGGGTCTGATGGTAGCTGCGTCCAACATGATACCTTTTGGCTTGCTGTACTTGAGACCCCTACAGTGGTGGCTCAAGACCAAGGGGTTCTCCCTGAGGGACATTCTTCAGACACCCCATAGTTACACGATTCCTCCACGGTGTGCTGAGGCTGAGGCCTCTGTCCAGAGAAGCTTATGCTAAGCGGTGGATCAGGATGCTTTTTCATAGCCTCGAGTCCTCTGATCTCCCCTCTCCTTTAGGGGTCAAGACTCACTCCTTCTGAAGTTGGCCTTCGGGACGCTGCGGGATGTCCCCGCCTACTTTGTCAGGTGCCTTCCTGCATTCTGAGCCACTCCTGGCTCCTTTCTCTCGCCTTACCTGTGCTCTTCCACACTAGGCAGGGATTTGTAAGTCTGGCCGCGTGGGCATACTCATTCCCAAAGCGTTTCCGACGCAGCTCGAGTTCCTGAAGGGGAATGTCTCTAGGTTACGAATGTAACCATGGTTCCCCGAGGGAACGAGACGCTGCGTCTCAGTGCCATACTTCCAGCGTCCCTGTGAGCGCTTGCTTCATTCCTAGAAGCTGACGCCAGTTCCACCGCACATGCTTTTATAGATTCCTGGTCGCAACGTCATCCGCCCATGATGTCTCGCCCATCTATTGGACTGATTTCATATGTGATTCAGAGCATGGTCATGCTGGGGGCATTCCCAAAGCGTTTCCGACGCAGCTCGAGTTCCTGAAGGGGAATGTCTCTAGGTTACGAATTTAACCAGGGTTCCCCGAGGGAACGAGACGCTGCGTCTCAGTGCCATACTTCCAGCGTCCCTGTGAGCGCTTGCTTCATTCCTAGAAGCTGACGCCAGTTCCACCGCACATGCTTTTATAGATTCCTGGTCGCAACGTCATCCGCCCATGATGTCTCGCCCATCTATTGGACTGATTTCATATGTGATTCAGAGCATGGTCATGCTGGGGGCATTCCCAAAGCGTTTCCAACGCAGCATCTCGTTCCCTCAGGGAACCAAGGTTACATTCCTAACCTGGAGACGTTTTTTTCTTATTCTTATTCTTATTCTTATTCTTATTCTTATTCATTAAATGGTCCCAAGAATAAAACAATGAAAACATTATTAATATCCATTATGCATATTATGTTTTTATTGTTGTAATCTAATGATCATGTAGTCATTATTGTGTCAAAAAGCCGAAATAAAAGAATAATAATTTTAAAAAATCAGAGCATGGTCATGCTGGGGGCATTCCCAAAGCGTTTCCAACGCAGCGTCTCGTTCCCTCAGGGAACCAAGGTTACATTCCTAACCTGGAGACGTTTTTTTCTTATTCTTATTCTTATTCTTATTCTTATTCATTAAATGGTCCCAAGAATAAAACAATGAAAACATTATTAATATCCATTATGCATATTATGTTTTTATTGTTGTAATCTAATGATCATGTAGTCATTATTGTGTCAAAAAGCCGAAATAAAAGAATAATAATTTAAAAAAATCTGTTTTGCATATCAGTTATCGGACACCTACTGTATGCATTAAAAATAATCTGTATCATATTGTTCATAAAATGCTGCTAAATTAATAAATGAAAAAAGGCAATTTAATAGTCCAGTTTGACTTCATATTCACTTTTCTATGTAAGGGAAGTTTTAAGTTCATAATGATTTTGAACATCATATTGTAATTATATCAGGTTTAAAATGTTGCTCTTACAGAATCTACAAACCTTAAACATCTGCTAAGTGCTGTAAGTGCTTTAGGATGTCAGAATCACATGTTTTGAAATCAGATTCTCTGTTATTCCAGAACTCCAAGGCCAGAGACGAATCGAGGTGATTCCTCACTTAGATCATCTCTGTGCTGGCTGCTGGATCGGGGATTCTTGGGCTGCAGCCCATTTGAGGAGGGTTTGGTGCGGTCTTCATGCTTCAGCATGCACACTGTGCCTGTTTCTCAGGCTGTGCGTGTGTCACATCTATAGAAAAGTTCACAACTGGGACTTTATTTGCATAATACCTCGGGCAGTTGCACACATGGATCATATTTTCAATGTTGACCTCTTGGTTCTGATTCGATCAAATGAAAACAGAGCGATATTCAGTTGCACACAATCAGATCATATTCAGTCTTGTCAGAACCAAAGATAACTTTTGCAGTGGAAAAATAGGATGATGTGAAATCCAGGCTATGGTAGTACAGATATGGGGATATTTCTGCCACAGATGGCTCAAGTCTTTCTGTCCATCACATAAAAATCACGTCCCTAGAGGGTGCTGCTTACAGCCGTAGAGTGAATGAGGCGGACAGAGGGAAAGCGTGAGGTGAGAGGAATGTGTTTGATGGAAAACGCAGCTGGGCGGATGATTGTTCCAAACTCATCAGTCATGCTGGGGCCCACGAGCAGCAATCTCTCTCTCTCTCTCTCCCTTTCTCTCAGCCGCTTTCCCGCTTTCACAAACCACTGTGAAGCTCCTCACAAAACTTCACACACAACACCTGCTTCTGTGATGAAAGCCAATCCATTTCTGCTTAACTTGACTAATATAAACCATCGCTTATCTTTAATGTAGGATTTTAACTCCAGGCATTGACCAAGCACCAGCATCAATCTGGGGATAACCACGTTGACCCCTCTGATTCAGGTCTGCCATTTCTTTCTTGCCTTCTTGTCTCTTTCTATTGCTGTTGCAAAAAACAGGCTCTTCGTTTTCTCCGACAGCCCAAATGACAAGATTAACTGGGCTTAAAGGATGCTAGAAATCTTTTTGGGACATTGGCAGTGACTGTTCTAGAATGTCAAGTACCTGTAAGGGAACTGAAGACATTGATCGCTACGGTTGAGCGGTACGATCGGTGTCGGCCCTCAGTCAGGGAGATTCATGGCAAGTGAACTGTATTTACAGTCCAACAGGAACAACTGGTGACAGCAGCCCTAATTCAGCACAAATAGGGCAGCTTTACATAACACATCAACAAACAAAAGACTGCCAAGAACCCAGATAGCTCTGCTGTTTTGAGTTCCACAATATATCTTTATGGAGTCTGCAGAGTTAAGGTGTCTGTGTGTCTGTGTGTGTGTTTGGGAGCAAATCTCATGAAACCTGTCTAGGAATATGTCGTGGTCATATTTTATCTGACATGTGAAAGAAATAAGATAATATATTTTTGCTTAGGGATTTGCTGATTAATAATTCTGGGCAATAACATTAAGCTGGTCGTTATTTTCATTTGAATATAAAACACATGCAAAGAACTGAATTTAGGCATCACAACATTATTTCAAGATATGTAGTTATCTATACATACACTTTATTTCAAAACATTTAAATATAAAAATACCAGTATGGTCATAATATATTGTGCATTCCTGATTTGCCTGTAGAAAATGTAGCTACATTTATTTATTTAATAAATTTTTGCATTTTGATATTATTTTATAATAATTATACATATACCTGACCCTTTAGTATTCTACCATATAACATTTTTGGTAACACATTTTTTTGCAGAATCCTTGTTACACGTTACATCTATACAATAGTAATAATATAATAATTATTAATATAAAATATTAAATAAACTGCATAATTGTAAGCAACAAACCCTAAACCGAACCCTAATCCTAACTCTAACCATGTAGTTAGTACTTCAATGCTGTTAATTAATATTACTCAGCACTTCATTGTATAATTGCAATTTAACATGAGCACCTTAAAATAAAGTGTAACAAAAACCTTTTTTTCTAACTGAATCATAATACCGCATAAAAAGAATTTGGAAAAATCTATTTTGAATGTCTTAATTATGAAAATAATGCAAACAGTTTATATTTTTAAATTAGGCTTCATTTTGTGTAATTTATTAAAGTACTATACTATTAAATATAATTATTATTATTTATTTTTTTACCCAGTTTATTTTTGGGTAAAATGTGACCTGGACAATATTTATTTATTCATTTATTTAATTTGTGGAATTCTTGTGCAAGAATATTATCAAATATCCAAGACTGGGGGACCAAATTAATGACCCCTAATTTGATTAGTATGAGGTATGTGTCCTGTAAGTGAGTTTTGTATGCACCAGGGAGCATGTTTTGGATTATGAAGCGTTGGCCATTAGGAGCCGTGTGTGAACTTTGACTCTAGGGTCAGATTCTTTAGGCCCATGTGCTGTGTTTGATGCACTTTCTCTGGTCACATAAGGAATACATATATTTCCCATTTCTGCTTGCTTCTTTTAAAGGTGCTACCCTTTGTAGTCATCTACCACAGCTGTCCCTCCAACTCCCCCCATGCCACATGTTGCTGGTGGTCTTGCCCACAGTATTCATTACTTCATTAAGTGTGTTTGGGTGGGGAGAGCCCCTCTGTTTTCCCCATCAGACTGGATGCTGGTATATATGTGGGTGTGCTCCAGCGGGGAGGATTTGCTGCAGCTGGCTATGACCATCAGAGCTGTGGGCAGAAGGCTGGTGCTGCTGTTACTGGGTGAGGTCGTCCCAGATCTGAAACCCCAAATCTGACACCCTACATCTAGCTCGCCGCAAGGACCACAATGCCGCAATTTCACGCCCGGTAGTGTGCGAGGGCGGCCTTGTGTGAAACCTGACAACTGGATTTGTGGTATGTGTGTGCAGGGCAGTTTGAGAAGTGTGTAATGGAGATTTCGTACCAGACACGTTAGCCCTATGAGCGCTTGCAGAGGAAGTGCAAGCTGGGAGATATTGAGCAGGATTTGGACGAGCCTCCGATGGACCCAGATGTGTCTGTCTATTCGCTGCCTGTCCTTCTGGTGTCTCTTTATCAGGGGGAAAGTGTTGGGCTCGTGTCGGGGGCCGGAGTGGAGTGTTTCCCTCCACCGCAGCCGACCCCATGTCGTCCTCCAAGGCCCTGCTGCAGGGGTACATGTGGAGGAAGAGCCCTGCTCCTTGTGCCCGCTTTTCTGCTCTTGCTTCTGGGACTTGGAGCCTGTTTGCTGCTGCTCTGCCGGGCTCTGATTCAAGGAGCCGGCCACAGCAGGGAACCCGACTGGCTGGATCTCCTCAAGGGAGAGGATGAGGAGGAGGGGCTCCGCTCGGATGATGCTGTATGGACGCACGGCACTCCCGTGTCATCTTTCCGATGGTTCCCCTCATATTTTCCCACTCTTGCCCCTGGCACTGCCTCCTCCGAGCCTACCTCCAGCCCGACGAGCACCCTTGCCCTCACGTCGCCCAGCAGCACCCCACACCCTCTGGGTAAGTGACCTGAGTCTTGCTTGTTTACACATGAGTCCTGTTGTGCAATCGCAAGCAATAGCGCTCTTTGATTTCACAGAGTTGTCTGTGAAATGAATGTGGAGGACAAGACCAGACACATCAGCTATGCAGCAGGAAGCAGGCAATAGAGGAGAAAAATAAAGGCCTGTTAATGAAAAGGAAAAAATACAGAAAGAGATCACGCTAGGCTTCTGTTATTCTTGCTTTTATTCTTTTTTTCTGTTATGGTGGACTGAGGTTAAAGAGTACCCTCAACGAAGGCTTCATGACAGGGTTTTTTGAGTTTCTTTGAATGAAATGCATTTTAGATTTGGCCTTCTGCCTAAACAGTGACTGGAAAAACTTTGACACGTGACTCATGCTTTCAGTAAGCTCCCTTTGAACTTCTAAGTATGTAGTATGCAAATACTGTATGTAAATGTCTTACCTGCTTGTTCTCATGCTTGTGAAGTTGTCATGGAAGAGTCAGTAAATATTGAGTTTTTATTCTAAGAACTGGACTTTTTTTCCACCGACTGGTCCAATGTCACTTTTTACAAGGGTTTAAGTAAACATCCAAATACCAGATCACTATAGCAATCACGCTTCAGGGAAAGCTCTGTTTCCTAACAGACTTGTCTTTTGTTGCTGGTGTGCGTCGTCGTTAATGCAAACATGAAGAGTCTCAAGTCTGCACTGAAGGTCTTAAAGCACTGAAGAATGCACCCACACCACAGCTGTATTCTACTTTCACCACACATTTGTTTTACTGCACAAGAACACACTTGAAAGGGAATTACGTAAAATAGCACATAGGATTATATGTTATCTAAAGGGATTATATGTTAGCTTGTGTGGACTTTAAAGGGGTCATATGATGCTTTTTAAAAGATCATTATTTTGTGTATTTTGTGTAACAGAATATGTTGACATGCTTTAATGTTCAAAAAACCCATTATTTTTCAAATACTGTACATTATTGTAGGTCCTCTATGCCCCGCCTCTCTCAAACGCTTCGTTTTCTACAAAGTCCCTCCTTCCGACAAGCGCAGTCTGCTCTGATTGGCCAGCTGACCCAGTGCATTGTGATTGGCCGAACACCGCAAGCACTCGTCGGATGTACAGTATAATGCCCCTTACCATAATTGCGAGCTTCATCATTCAAAATAAATGTAAAGACATCAGTTCAAGCCCGAAAGGGGAACAGAGTCGTGTGTGCTTAATAAGAGTTCACCTAATAGAGGAAAACCTCTCAATATTCAGTGTAACTCAATATACCCCTCTCTCTCTCTCTCTCTCTCTCTCTCTCTCTCTCTCTCTCTCTCTCTCTCTCTCTCTCTCTCGCGCGCGCGCACTCTCTTGCTCTCTCGCTCTCTCTCTCTCGCGCGCTCTCTCGCTCTCAATTTCAATTTCAATTCAAGAGTGCTTTATTGGCATGACAAAAATTATACATTTGTATTGCCAAAGCAATTGCAGCTGGACTGCTCACAAATAGTACACATGTATTAACAGAAAGAAAAATAATAATATAATAATAATATATAAAAAGTATTAAACATGTAGTGTAAAATTAATTACTAATGTATAAGTATATAAACTAGAAATAAAAATAAAATAAGGGATTAGACATATTTACAGAAGCAGAATATAGATCTAAGTAATATAATAGAGTAATCTGGCCTAATATAATGTAGCTGTGCTGGAAACATCAGATCAGGGCAGGCTGAGTGTGTTCTCTTCTGTGGTGACAGGCAGACACATATTGAGCAGCAAACACACAGCAGTTCTTCTGTTCTCCTAACAGATACGGCACTTTCTCCTGGTCTGAAAGAGTTTTAAACGTCTGATGGATCTGCTGTACTTTATCATAGAACACATATCTGTGTATTTGGGGCATTCTGTTAGGAAGTGCAGTTCTGTTTCCATCTGATTCAGATCACAGTGTGAACACAGTCTCTGCTCCGGTGGCAGCCATGTTTTTCTGTGTCTGCCCGTCTCTATCATCAGCTTGTGTCCGCTGAGTCTGTATCTGGTCAACGTGCTTCTCAGTTTCTTATCTGACACTGTGTACAGATACTCTGCCGTACTGTACTCTCTCTTTAGGGCCAGATAGCATTGCACTTTACTCTGCTGTTGTGTTTGGGTTTGCCAGTGAGTGATGTAGCTCTGTTTGATCTGTGCAGTAATCTGACTGATTCTGATGCTGTGATGCAGAGCAGCAGTAGATGTTAGTGAAGCATCAGGACTGAAGCTCTGGATCAGCTGAGGGAGGGGCTTGCTTTCTTTGCTCATCTCTTGGTATTGCAGGGCTTTATAATGATATGATTGGGGGTCACTGAGCTTCAGATGTTTCCAGAATTTAATCGCCCTTTTTTGTATCTTTATGATTAGAGGATATTTGCCTAATTCTGCCCTGCATGCGTTATTTGTTGTGTGCCGGTGCACGTGTAATATATTTTTGCAGAACTCTATATAGCAATAGCAAATGCTTAAACTAATAACAAAACAGCTGTTTCAGAAGCGCCAGATTGTCATAGCAAAGTCAGAATTACCTCCTCTCCTAGGTTCACGAAACGGTCGTCCATAAAATGCATTGCTGTTCTGTTGTAAGTAATCTTAAAGATTCCTAAATGCATCTACTTTCAGAAGGCCAAATAAAGTGCTTTTGCTTTCACCTAGAAACACACAGCGTCTCCCTGACATGGCTGCTTCAACACTAACTGCGGTTACTGAAACCACGTCTTCTTTCTTTGCGTGAACATTTGGGTGGCATTATGCAAATATTTCCACATAGTGAGGTAGATATGTGGGGGCGTGTTAGAACAAGCCATTTTAGGGGGGCGTGGCAGAGTCTCTCTTTTGTTTTGAGACTTTAGTCTTTGCAACTTCAGGGATCTTATCTATGCACAATCAGCTTGTAACACTCCAAAGAGAAAGGAAAACTTGAAATCGCATCATATGACCCCTTTAATATGAAATAGTTGTATCTACAGGTTAACTTGTTAAATATACCATTCAGTCATTCAAAATATGGAGAAATCTTAAACTTGTGTTCGTGTTTTTATATGACTTTTTATTTATTTATTATTATTATAATTTTTGTGAATTTGCACTCTTGGTCTTGAGCACACAAAACATGCATACTTGCCTACAGATAAAATAACATCAGTTCCACAGTTCAGCGCCAGTCTGCGACACAATCAAAACACCACTGACATCTGAACTCTTGTGCCCTGCAGTGCACCAAAGCTGTTGCTACAAAACTGATAGTGTGATAGCAGTTTTTTCTTTACTTGCTCAGGGCCATATGATTTTGTTTAGAGGCTTTTAATAAATGCAGCGGTGCACATATAAATGTGAAATTTAGAAGACCTCTCTGAAAGGCTTTGGCAGCCCCTTTAAACAAAAGGGATGCACATAATGGTTTTGCATAATGGAAAGCACTCAAAAGCTGTAAGACTGCATGCTGTATAAATTGACCTGTTGTGCAGTGATGGGATTCTGCTCCCAGCTGTAACAAGAGACGTCTCTAGCAAGAGGGGGGTGAGACAGTGTGCTGGCATAGGGGGTTGATCATGGCTTCACTATCATGATCTCTCAAGCATAATTTGTCAGCCGCTGGAGCTTTTTGAACTTTTTCTTTAGCTCAAGCTACCACAGGGCGTACCAGAAATGTGGATGTAATATGAACTAGCAGATATTATTTGTTTTCACCCCTCAAATAGCCCAAATGTTCTGTTGAGTTGACTTTGTTGTTTTTTGTTTGGGGTCCCCGAGTCTCCAGTGATTAACATGTAAAATAATAATAGTTTTGTAATTAACTTATTTTAATATGACCAAGACCCATTTGACAAATTGTACCACATGCACTCAGAAATGTAATTTATCCATTTAAAGTACAATATTTAAACTCAAATGTTTTATATGTGGGATCTCTAAGACTCCTTGAATAAGTATTGTAACATTTGAAGCATGCCATCAAGTCGAAATTATGTTTATAATCAGATTAACAAGATTTGGAAAGTCATCAACTTGATATTCTACTGTTAAGGAAATCTTTTCAGCTATTAAGCTATGAAGTCTCTGAGACCACAAACAGAACATGAGGGTTTAGCCTGACAATTAATAGAAAGGCAACAAGATGCTGCGGCCACCTGTCAGATGTCCCTACGTTTATGAAATTACTCATTTGGACTTGGTGAATGTGTCTCCAGAAGAAAAAAAATAAAACACTCTCAGCAAAGGGACCTCTCCTTTCATTTTTTATGACTTTCCTAGAACCCTTTGGAGAGTGCAGAAAGATAGACATGTTTATGAAGCCTTCCAGATGGCCCCGTTTTGCCCCCACCCAAGCCCTCTTTTCAGTTGCTTGGCCATGAAGGATTAATCAAACTCAGGGCTAAGCTCGCTGGCCAAACCCTTGGGTTTTCAGAGGAGAAAGTGACCTCTCACGGGAGCTGTAGTGAAAGTTGCTTAGTGCTTGCCATTAAGAACTTGAAGAACTTGGCCTTTAGCATGTCAGGAATAGAAACGTAACCTGGCTAGTGAGCATGAGGCTTGGAAAGTGACCTGGCACTGTAGCTGAATATATAAAAAAACGGTCAGTGTGAGATTGGATAAGCAGCAATTGTCATGGGCTGTAGTTAAACCGACCTTGTTAGCTTGGAATGCTTTGTTGATCATTTAGCGTGAACTGTAACATGGCTAGCCTAAGTCTGCTTTATCTTTGCAACATTACTCCAAAGAAACTGACATGTTTTCTACTCAGCAGATCTTTTTTTCTTATTTTCTAAAGATGTATTTGTAAAGGGTTTATTACCCTGCTGAAAAAAACAGCTAAAGCCAACCTATGCTAGTTGGCTGGTCTTAGCTGGTTTAAATTGGTCGAGCTGATTTCCTAGCCTGACCAGCTAAGACCAGCCTGATAAACTAGTTTTATTATTTTTTGCATTCACATATACATGGAAGTATTAACATTTTATTTACATTTACATTTGTGCATTCAACAAAGGCTTTTATTCATAGCATGTACTGTATATATTGTATTTAATATTAAATTATACTTTTTTACGTAAAATGGATGTTTTCATAGTCCATAGTGCTTATGACTGTTTGTGTGACGTCATTAGCCAGTCAGTATTGTCATGAAGCATTTTTCCTGCAGCTCCATAGTGATTGGTCACATGACATTTACAGCTCAAATAATTGGCTCAAATGTTTTGTGGTCTTGTGCAACAAATATGGCAGCATGCCGTCTCTACTGGGCGAGCAACTTGCTTTGAGATAAATAGGAATGCTAACGGATAGTTTTCTCCAGGTAATGTTCTGAAACCACATTCCCCCCAAACTCCCAACCCATTCTCTCTCACTCACTCTGCCTCACACGTCCCCCCTCCACCTCATCTCCCTGGCACATGCTGCTTCTGCAGGTATTTGTCGAGTTTTCCCAGATCTCCAGCAGACAGCTGATGGGAGCCTCAGAAACATGAGGGAATATTGTACAGGCTAGTAGCTGTCAGAGCTCAATTACTGATGGAGGGAGATTTTTGAAGTGTATCACTAGACCAGAGGCATAAACATGACAGACATTGGCAGAATTACCCCACATGCTGCTGACACGCAAGTCTTCCTGCAGCTTTGGAAACATTGGCATAACTCTGTTTTTAATCTGACTGTCAATGAGTGCTTGGAAACTTTCCGTTTGGAAAAGTCCAAATTTTTGTAATGCATAAAACAAGGAGGAAATTTAAATGAATAATATACAGCTTTGCAATTTCAGCATGTTTTGCATGCGCCGGAACGCTTGCTTGCTTTTGCATCATGCACGGCAAAATTCATGAATTGAATATCATTTTAATATAACCAGGTTTGCAGTGCACCCGTGTTCACCCTCAAGGGGAAAAACAGAGTCGATGGTAAGGAATGCAAAAACGTGCCTGCTCCTGAAGCTCTAGGAGAGTGTGCACATGTTTTAAAGGCTGAGCTGGATGTTCGAGCCTCTGTGGTCTTTATGAGGCTCTGAGGGCAGCTCTCAGAGGAACGCTGATTTAATGTCTACGGGCTCCATCTTTCCATCCAAGGTAGCTGAGTTTTGTTGAGTGTGCTGTGTCATTAGTGCTCTAGTGAGGTAAGCAGACACTGAGATGTGCTAAAATTCTCATGGGTGGCATGGAACGTGTGCCTTTCAGCAGCCGGCTGGATCCCAGCCTGCCCGTATCCATGTTGTTGAAAGGAGTGTTATTATAGTTGGATATTACTGTTGTTTCCGCTCTTCCACTTGAATGCCACACAGCTGAGTGAATTTCGAAATATAAACATTTAAAGATGCTGCAGGATGGCTGAGTTTTCTTAGAGATGTGGTATTCAGATCTGTTATATCCAGACAGAAAAAAAAACCTTGTGTTTGGGGGGCGGAACTGTCTGTTTGTTCAGCCAGTGGCAGACTTGTTCTGGAAACCTGTTTGAAAACAGTTAATATTGTAACAATTCTGTTTACTGATGCTAGTAGCGTAGAAATTACACTTATGAAAAGGCAAATACGTAAAAATAATAAATACATATATAATATGAATTAAATTTAAGTGGAAAAAGTATGCATTTTATAACAAAGATGCCAGCATTTGAGGACAGTTACTGCGAAAAACATCTATAATTAAAAGTTAGTAGATAAACTTGTTAGCTGAGTGAACATAGCCCACAACCAAATGTTAATGATTTTCCACACCTGTATTCAATTTCAACAAACTTGCACAAGATGTTCTGTAAAATCTCTTGACCAATGGCATGTGTTTGGGACGGGACTGTCTGTTTGGCCTAACAATGGAAGATGTGTTCTGGAAACCTGTTTGAAAACAGTCAATTTTGTTATGGTTCTTTTTTTTGTTGTTGTAATGCTAGTGGTGAAGAAACTGCACATATTGAAAAGCAAAAAGTAAATATAAATATTTAAAATGAATACAAATAATGGGAGAGTTTTACATTTTTATAACAAAGACCTCAACATTTGAGGACGGTTTCTGCAAAAAACTGTAAATAAAAACAAGTAAATAAACTTAGCTCAGTAAACAGCTGATGTACACTCAAGTTATGCAAGACCACCACAACCAAATGTTTCTGATTTTCCACACTGCACAACAAACTGGCACAAGATGTTCTGTAAGCTGTCTAGGGTTGCAGAGCCACACAATGTGATTATTACTTATACATTAATACACAACCTGACTAGACATGCACATTCATGAACATGAAAGTTCAAAAACTCTCTGTCCCTGAAATTCAAACCTTAGCAGTGCTCTGATTTCACTTATGCGATTTGATGTGGTAACATTAATACCCCTAGATCATGTTTGATATCAGGGAGGGCCCCGATACACATAGAGTGCACTTCCACATCTGCTAACATTTCACATTTCTTGGCCTGACTACAGCCGGGTGTTCAACACTTGTATGTACGGGGTTGCCGGGGTCCTACGATGAGCTGTTCTTGGTTGGAAATCTGCAGCTCTGGACTGCTGGATTTTTTCATTTGCAGAGAGAAAGAGAGGAAGAACAAGATGGCACGTTTTGTTCTCAGCTGAATTTCCAGCCTATGTTGTCTGAGGCTATGCTGAAGACTATTCCCTGCAAATGTTTGACTGTGACTCATTTTAACACTTTTCTTTCAATTCGGAACACTCTTCAATCATGTCTGAATGCAAAGATTTTAAATATATATATGTATAATAATAAATTTAGCCATTACGTTTTTGTTCTTTAAGATATCTTACAGTACCATTTAAAAATGTGAGGTCAGTTACTTTTTTCTTGTTTTTTTTTTTTAATGAAATGAATACTTTTATTCTGCAAGGATGTATTAAATTGATCAAAAGTGACTACATTGTAAGAAAAAAGTATAATAAAAAATTCTGTTATTTTGAAATTTCTGTTCTTCAAAGAATTCTGAAAAATGTACCATGATTTCCACAAAAACAACTGTAATAATAATAATAATAATAAATGTTTCCTGAGCACCAAATCAACATATTAGAATGATTTCTGAAGGATCTGGACACTGAAGACTGGAGTAATGGCTGCTGAAAATTCATCTTTGCCATTACAGAAGTAAATTACATTTTAAAAATATATTAAAAATAGAAAAAAATGATGTTATTTTAAATTGTAATAATATTTCACAATATTACTTTAGTATTATTATTACTAATAGTATTTCTTACTGTATATTGTTGTACTGTATCATTATGAATGTTGCCTCATGTATTTGTGATCATTGTATAAGAAGCATTATGTCTCATGAAATAAGAGAGAAGTCTGACACTGAATTGAAAATCTGGCATTCACAATCTAATTTCAACCTAAAAAGAAGGAAGTTTTGGGATTATGTGAAATTTTACACAAATAAATGATATGTTAAAAAAAGGGATAAGAAATGTTTAAGGTTCTGCACCCTCATGTTTAGTCTACTGATTCAACATACTTGTTAAAATGACATGTTCACGTATCTCTGAGAAGAATAAACGTTTGGTTGGTGGTCTGCAGTGGAGGGTCTCAAACATGAATCCAGACTTAAGTAAAACAAATATTCCTGGTTGTTTTCTATCTTAGATTGATGTACCATATGTGTGGCATGCTGTCAGTTACCTCAGACCATAATTTCTACTTGTCCCGCAGTGTGTATTAATGGATAGGAAACACATTTACAGTAAATATACCTGTAATGGTAATAGTCGGTGGGATCAAAATGGCACATATGCGACCTACATTATGAGGAGAAATCTCTCTTTTTTTTATATTTCTGAAAGAAGTTTCTTATTCTCACCAAGGCTGCATATGTTTGATCAAAAATACAGTAAAAACATTAACATTGTGAAATATTATTACAGTTTAAAATAACTCTTCTATTTGAATATATTTTAAAACACAATTTATTTCTGTGATGCAAAGCTGAATTTTCAGCATCATTACTCCAGTCTTCAGTGTCACATGATCCTTCAGAAATCATTCTCATATGCTGATTTGCTGCTCGAGATACATTTCTATTATTATCAAAACGTAAAATAGTTGTACTACTTAATATTTTTGTGTTACTTTTTTCATGATTCTTTAATGAATAGAAAAAAACAGCATTTATTTGGAAAAGAAATCTTTTGTAACATTATGAATAAGACATAAAGACTACTGTCACTTTTGATCAGTTTGGTGCACCCTTGCTGAACAAAAATATTAATAAATGTACTGCCTCTAAACTTTTAAATGGTATTGCAATTTTATATATTATTTATGGGCAGCATAAATTGACCTTATTGACCCTTTATATATAATATAGTATGCTGCTTGAATAAATAAATAAATGCACCAAAAATAATACAAGAATACACGACTACTTTTGAATGGCTGTCATTGCAGAAAGATGCTTTTTTTGCTCCCTAATGGTGAAGAAACGGGATGGACCAGCAGGGGCGAGCTGAGCCATGCTAACCAGCAACTCTAACAACATTAGTTTGGATATCACAATATGTCTTTGATTACATAAATAACGGTGGGCTTGATGTGGTAAATAGATGCCTTAAAAATTGCTAAAGGAGACACATTTGTCTTTTTCGTTGTGATTAGCGAGATTAAATAAGCATGTTCCTTCTAAACATTTGCTTTGAACGCAAGTTTCAGCATGACAAAGATGTTCCACTGTGCTGTGCTAAACAGAAACCATTGCATGTTTGAAAAAGCATAATTTGGGTGGTGATGACATGAGTGTTTGTAGACATGTTCAGTTTAACAGCGGTGACAAACAGCATAGGTATGTGAATAATGTGGCAGTGGGAAGCAGTTTGCCCTATCAGTCTTCTCATTTCTGCTTTTGATTACAAATTTGATTGCGCCCCAATGTACACCCTTTGAACTGGTACCATAGGTAAACAAATTGCTGTCAGTATGGCCGTAATGTGATTTCACAATGTATCATTTTCTCCAGGCCTCTCATTTTTTCTTACCCCTGAGGTGCAGTATTCCCAAAACATGTTGAACGTTGCTCCGATAATGCGGCAGGATTACGGATCCATTCCAGACCTGTGAATCAGACGGAGCAGGTGGTGTGTGTGGGGCTGAAATATTTATCTTTGCTTATCGAACGTCTCGAACCTTAGCAGAGCAGCAAAGATGTACAGAGAGATTTGCAATGAAAACCAAGGAGTCATTGTTCTAGTGAATGACTGTTATTGTAGGGAATGGGACATGAGCTGAAATGTGATATAATTATCAGTAACATGTAATGAATGTTATCTGAGAAGCTGGCATGTGTGTTTTCGGTTCTTGTGCAACCACGTGGCTGTTCTCTTTATTGTTTGCACTCACTGAAAGCTCTGTCTTTTGTTTTTTTTTGGGTGGCATGCTGATGTTTAAAATGTTTGTGTCTTTGTTTTCTGCAGTAACCACAACGTTATCTCCGGGTTCGGGTCATGCCAGAAGATGCAACGAGTCAGAGAAGGCATACTGCGTGAATGGCGGCGACTGTTACTACATACATGGTATAAATCGGCTATCCTGCAAGTGAGTTTCTCTCCCGAGCCTTTTCACACGTGTCAGTCTATTTACACTCCTGGTGGATCACATTGTTCTTCACCTTCTTTCTCTCTCAGTCACACTCTCTTGTTGATTACACCAATCCCAACCTTATTCAAATCAATGGGATTCTGCATATTTGCTCTTTCTTAAACTATGGGCACTTTAGGTCCTGTGCACATTAATAATACAAAAAAAGCAAAAAGAAACTGTTCAACAGTGTATTTACATTCATCAAGGAAATTATGCTTATTTATTTTATTTTATTTTGCAATCAAATATCTTTTCCACCACATCTCAAATGATCTATTGTGTTCGACAAAATTTTGGAATAAAATAGCTGAGCTCTTCATCTAGCTAATTTCAGAGTTAGCATTTTATGGATCCTAGGGAAAAATTATTTCATACTTCTTGCATAATTTACCAAAATTACAGCTTGGACATGATACGTAATAAAAAATTTCCGTTTGTAAGCAAAATGGTTTGTTGTGGTGGAAATGACAGCACAATTGAAGGACATAATTTGTTTAAAAATTGATGTAATTTAATATTTATTTCTTTATTTTGTAATTATATCAAACTGATGGAATTAAATCAGGGATGCTCAGGACGTCTTGTTATGGGCCGGAAAAAATATTTTCACCCGCATTATCAAAACAAGACCAAGGCGATTAAGTAGCTGCGAAGGGCGAGATAACAAATAAGTTTGTGTTTGTGCGTTATAAGAAGCTATTTATGTGATGGTTTCTTATGGCAATGAACTGTAAGGTGCTTTTTTTTAAATCAATTTCAGATCGCATGTTGCGCCATGTTATGAATGCACCTGCTGGTATTTTCAGCCCAGCTGCACGGTGTGCGCGTCTGCACGTGTGTGTCCCTGGAATACTGCACAGCAAGCAAACGAAGACACTTTTAAATCAGGGATGCTCAGGACGTCTTGTTATGGGCCGGAAAAAAAAAAATTTTCACCCGCATTATCAAAACAAGACCAAGGCGATTAAGTAGCTGCGAAGGGCGAGATAACAAATAAGTTTGTGTTTGTGCGTTATAAGAAGCTATTTATGTGATGGTTTCTTATGGCAATGAACTGTAAGGTGCTTTTTTTTTAAATCAATTTCAGATCGCATGTTGCGCCATGTTATGAGTGCACCTGCTGGTATTTTCAGCCCAGCTGCACGGTGTGCGCGTCTGCACGTGTGCATCCCTGGAATACTGCACAGCAAGCAAACGGCCAAGACATGGCTGCAACAGCCATTCAATAAGTTGTGTACAAATTGGAAGGAGCGATAACTCAATTGCTGCAGCTAATTCACTCTTCGGTGAGGCACAGATCCAGAAAAGTCGGATAATGCAGTCAAGGCCGCTGGGAATTGTTGGCCTGAAGCTATCTCATTCAATATAGGCCAGACTTCCATAGGAATTACTCACCAGTCAGACAAGTCCAGCCATACAAGCTGCCTCATATTTATGCCTGCCTTTTTCTTTGAAATACAAAGTTACACACACATATGGAGTGAAGGAAGAGGTAATAAATGACCCAGGACATAATTATTTTCTTGCTGGGATGATGGTGGGTGGGGGCTATTTTACGGCCTGCCAAGTTACAGCAGCTCCACATCGACACCCCTGTCATGTTTACATAAGACTGGGACAGATGACAAAACTGAGGAGGAGAGAGAAATGCCAGAGGAGATTCATGGCCCGCCACTGAGGGGGCCCCAGACTGCTATCCGGCACTGCTTTTTCAGGGCCCCTGATACCTACTCGTGCTGAACATCAAGGACAAGTTCTGATCTGAAGACTGCAGGTCATTGAGTTTAGTGGCCATTTTACTATAATATGTGCATTTTACTCCATGTTCTCTTGAACACAGTGCATATTGGTAATTAAATTATTATTATTAACCTAGAACTTTAGCTAATTTTAAACAAATCAGATCTTTAAGTGCCTTCTTATAATGGTTATTTTGGCCTGTCCTGCCTCGGAGGTCTTGACCTGTTCAACTCAAGCAATTCAAATCAATACAACAATGTTTTAATTTTGATATAACCTGTTGAACTGATGTTCAGTTTATTGTATAAAAAAAGCTATCTTAATTATTAACCAATTTTAATGAACAGACACATTTACCTGTGGAATGTTTAGAAATACATTCTTTAAAATATTCCATAATATTCCTTGCATTTTTGGAAGCTAAGAAGAACATTATTTGGTCTCTTTCTACAGCATAAAGATAAAACAAGTAAATCATCTTATTATATTTTACATGTTAACAAACATTTTTGTTGACTGCATTCATCAAGCTCAACCTTTAATCCTACATGTTTTGTAAGAAAAAAAAAATAGCAAATATTTTTTCTGTAAGTATACTCTTAAAAATAAAGGTTCTTCAAGCGATGCCATAGAAGAACCATTTTTGGTTCCACAAAGAACCATTCAGTCAAAGGCTCTTTAAAGAACCATCTCTTTCTTAGCTTTTTGTAATCTGAAGAACCTTCTTTCACCACAAAGAACCTTTTGTGAAACAGATGTTAAAGGTTCTTTATGGAACCATTTAGACAGAAAGGTTATTCTATGGCATCGTGAAGCACCTTTATTTTTAAGAGTGTAATTGAAAATATAAGTTTATCACTGAATCTTAGCTAGCCTGCTCTGTATTATAGCTTAATTTAAGCTAAACTTGCAACCCCGTACCCCATTCTTGTATTTTTTTTTTTTTATTGAATGTTATTAATTTTGTATTTAATGTAGCTACAAAATCTGGATTTTAAACTTTATTTTACATGTCACAGAGCTGCAAAAATGCCAAACCTCATATAAAATGAACAGAAAATAAAATCGCTCATATAAAATTTAGTTTGACCTCCTGAGGTTGACGATCAACAAGTTAAGTGCCTCCTTTCACTGTCCATTTGTTGAAAAAACGAAAACTTAAATTTCTAAGTGCTTCAGGCACTTTTGTGTACTCTGTTCGTGGAAAGTGCCATTAAACTTTCCAAATATTATTGCATGAAAACAGCTGCTTCGAAACTGTTTTTTTTATTTTTTTTATAACAGCAGTACTTTTTCTTCAGACCAGATGCATCCTTCATTATGCAACACAATGACAATCAAGAGATCGGGTTTTATTTCTATGAGAATGTCATTTAGGTATGAAGTGTGTGTGCTGGATAAATTCTACATTCTTTGATTCATTCGGACAGATTCACCAGCAGGATAGAAGTGATGCAAAGCCTTCTGGGTCAGAATGGACTCTTTCAGTCTCTCATTTTACAGAGTTACAGCGACCTGATCGAGGGCAACAGGGCGCAGAAGAAAGACCCTTTTATCTTTTTCTCTCTCAGAGCCCTTCACATGACTTATGGGAGCTTTACCCAGTGAAACGTCAGCTACAGCCTTACAGTAAAGCTTTAAAGAATAGACTTGAGTAGTTAGATAACGAAAACAGATTAGCAGAATGACAAAGCATAAAGGCTCAGCAAATATAGTATAGATGCATTTGAGCTTTTTGAGGATCTGTATAAATTCGTGTGTGATTTGCCTGCTGTGCTGGTTAGAGACTGATGTGTGTTTAAAACAGGATTAGATGTTATAACTAGCGGACTGAGGGAGCTAATTTTAGGCTTTATTTTTTGTGTTTGCAGTGCTTTCTATTACACAGTGTATTGCACTGTAAATGTAAATGGCTGTTGTTAACTTGGAACTTTCTACCCGATCTGTCTTTTAAAAATTACATTCATTGGTTTAACAGAACATTTACTGTATGAAAAATGTTTTAAATTTTTTTTTTCTAGACTACAAAGATAGCCATGTATTTTTTGGTTAATTAGCAGAATGACAAAGCATAAAGGCTCAGCAAATATAGTATAGATGCATTTGAGCTTTTTGAGGATCTGTATAAATTCGTGTGTGATTTGCCTGCTGTGCTGGTTAGAGACTGATGTGTGTTTAAAACAGGATTAGATGTTATAACTAGCGGACTGAGGGAGCTAATTTTAGGCTTTATTTTTTGTGTTTGCAGTGCTTTCTATTACACAGTGTATTGCACTGTAAATGTAAATGGCTGTTGTTAACTTGGAACTTTCTACCCGATCTGTCTTTTAAAAATTACATTCATTGGTTTAACAGAACATTCACTGTATGAAAAATGTTTTAAATTTTTTTTTTCTAGACTACAAAGATAGCCATGTATTTTTTGGTTGTTTCTGTTCTATGTGGCTCATTGCAATTTTGAATCTTCCCAGTGTGGTAATGGTTCAGCTTCAGTACATGTGCTGTGTTCTGCGATATACGGTTTGGCCACCTGGAGCTGGATTCTAGGAACTGGTATCTGTGTTCCTGACGTCTAGGCTTGTTTGGAATATCATGATGTTTGTCTTCTTCAGGTTTACTTCTACAGCCCAGTTCTGGCAAAAATGTGCTCTTTCTGTTTCTCTCTCATCGTCTTTGTAGATTTTCATTAAACAGAGTCTATCGGCTCCTGCTGCCAGTGAGAGAGCGAGAGAGAGAGTGAGAGTGAAAGACAGGGAAAGAGAGGCAATGAAAAATGCATGTCCAGAGCTGAGGAGCAGTGTTGGAATTGTGTCAAAGCTCTTGGGGGTCCCCCTAACCAAACCCCACCCCCACCCCCTTCACACAAAAAAAAATTAATAAATAAAATAAAATAAAACTTTATATACATACGTACGATGCAATTTTTGTAATTTATTTTTATTTTTTTGTCTAGTCCTCGTTATCGTTGAGAAAACCTAATTCTAAGATAAAAGATGATTTTACTATGATCAGTGAATTAGGTGTACCAAAAAATCACTAAGCAAAAAATTATTAAATATCTAGCCTAGGGGTGTGCGATGTTGACAAAAAATTGTATCTCTATATTTTCTGGGATTTTATCGATAAAGATTGATAATCAGATGATATTTTGCTGAGTGTGTTGCGCTTAGGACTGTCATGGACAGCTGACTCTGTGTGGTGGTTAGTTCACAGCAGTGACAGAAATTAAACTTTTCCAGCAAGTTTAAAATGATTTTTACCCTTTATGGGCATTTTTACCTTTTTAAAGCCATTTGTTTTCTAGAAGTGTGTCTTATATTTAATCAAATATTTTCAAATTATTATTATATTTAATAAATATCAAAAAATTATAATAAGCCATTTGGGGCAGTTACCAAGCAAATAAAATCATTATCAACAAAATGCATGCAATGCAGAGGAAACACAGAAGCTGCATCTAAAGTGGCATTAGATGCATACACTGTTTAATGCAAGGCATGAATGCTCTAACCGGCAGTTACAAATGCATAAATAATGTTTTGATATTATAATCTTAAAACGTTGAATACTAATATTTGAAATTATTTAAAATATATATATAAAAAGTATATATATAGCAAGTCACTGTTAAGTGAGTCATTGCGATTGAACCAAATAATTTAAACGGTCGATTCATTCAGGAACAAAACAGCATCATGTTGCTCAGAGACCAAATTGGAATTATATTTGTTGGCGAAATTGAGCAAAAACAGGAAATATTGTGTCTAAAACGTAAGTGTCTTAATATTAAATTCTTGTGTATTGAACTGCGGTATAAAATCAATATCACATTTGTGATTTTTGCGAAAAAATTGCACTCTTTGTGTGATATTGATCAACTACACTCTTAAAAATAAAGGTGCTTCACGATGCCATAGAAGAACCTTTTTGTCTAAAGGGTTCCATAAAGAACCTTTAACATCTGAAGAACCTTTCTGTTTCACAAAAGGTTCTTTGTGGTGAAAAAAGGTTCTTCAGATTATAAAAAGGTAAGAAAGAGATGGTTCTTTAAAGAACCTTTGACTGAATGGTTCTTTGTGGAACCAAAAATGGTTCTTCTATGGCATCGCTTGAAGAACCTTTTGAAGCACCTTTATTTTTAAGAGTGTATATGAAATTATATAAATATATGCATTTTCTGCCCTCATATCTTGCATTTTGGGAACATTCTAAATACATTGTATTATACTGAATCATGCAGTGAAAGAACACACTCTAAATGAGCATTCAGTCTAGCTATTGTTTAAGCACTCATAACTCCTCTCATAATCAATAAAGCTGTCCATACACGGTGTGATAAATGAATCTCTAACTTACATCGTATGTACATCTGCACTTTGTTGCTTATGATGAGGGAATTCACGAGTTTCTGTCTGAACAAACTCTAGGGTTTCAGCGATGACTGATCTGAACGCCTCTGATTGGCTGCTGCATTCCTAAGCTCAACAGAATCGTGTGTGATTGGTTATAATGAGCAACGCTGTAAAAACGCGTAAAAATAAAATATCATGTAACATAACCAGGTCTAATTTAATACAGCAATCGAAATTTCACTTTAAGTATGAAAGTTTTATTGAAAAATAAAACTTATTTTTCAATAAAAAAATAAGTTTTATTTTTTTATTAAACTTATTTTTAATATACTTTTCAAGTATATTTTTGGGGTGTTATGGGGGGTCCCTTAATGCTTATGGGAGGTCCGGGAACCCCCCCCCCCTCAATTCGAACACTGCTGAGGAGGATGTGCTCAGGGGGTTGGGAAGGGGAAAGACTGGAGGAAACAGCATGACAGCATGTGAAGAAAAGGGAATGATGGAAAGATGCATGAGAAATAAAGCAAATGGGAGAATGGAGCAGGTGTTTCTAACTGTAAATATTAAGAGATCATTAATACACTTGAACTGCACTACCAGTCAAAAGTTTGGATACATCACATCACATTATTATTATTATTATTTAATGTATAATTAATGATGACTTCATTGCTTGAAATTCACAAAATCCTTTTTTTTGGCCTTTTTTTCAATTTTCAAATTTTGTTTAGGCAGCTAAAATGGGAAACCTCTATATGAAATGAACAAAAAAACTTCCTGAGGTTGATGATCAACAAATTTGGATACACCTATATTGTTTTATCAATAACGGCTTTATTATACACATTTTAGAACCTTAATAAAGGCATTATTAATAATAAATAAATAATTAAAAAAAAATTTTTGTAAAATATTTGGATTTGTAAGGAAATATAAAAGCACAAGGTGTTTTGAAGATCATATCAAAAGTCCAGAGTTTTGACTAGTATATCAAAGTTAGGCCACACTTCGAAAATGTCACCACATTACCGCGTTTCTTCAAGGTAAAGACACGAGGACAAGTCAGAAACTGTACGCTTTAGGCAAATAATGAACATAGACAGACATAACAGGATCTGTTCTTCATTTGGAGAAAGGAATGAATGAAGTTGAGGAGTTGAAATCCCAGAGGTCCTCTCCTGAGAGATACACGTGTGCACACACGCCGCTCAATCCCTCTGGTGCTCTCCAGCAGTATAACATTGTTTCTAATCATAGCGGTTTCTGCTTAAAACAAGAGTAAAACAACTTGCCAATGTGGTAGGAAAATTAAATAGATAAACACTATACACAGCCTTTCCTGTAGCTCAATGAGTAGAGCATGGTGCTATCAAGTCCAAAGTTGTGGGTTTGAGTCCCAGGGAAAACAAGAACTGATATAATGTAAATGTGTTCCTTGAATGCAATGCACTGTAAGTTGCTTTGGATAAAAGCGTTTGCCAAATGCATAAATGTCTGTCCTGAACACTACCATTCAAATGTTTGGGGTCAGCTCCATTTATTTATTTATTTTTAAATAAATTACTACTGTTTTTCAGCAAGGACACATTCATTTGATCAAAAGTGACAGTGAGGACTTTTACATTGCCCCCCCCAAAAAAGTCTATTTAAAATAAATGCCTTTTTGTTTTTACTTTCTGTTCATCAAAGAATCCTGAAAAAAAAAATCAAGCAATTTTTTTCAAGTTTGATAATAATAATGAATCTCAGGCACCAAATCAGCATATTAGAATGATTTCTAATCATCAGGACCCCGTGACACTGAAAATTTCAGAAAATGCAGGCTTTGCCATCACAGGAATACATAGCATTTTAAAATATATTCAAATAGAAAACAGTTATTTTAAATTGTAATAATATTTCACAATATTACTGTTTGAATTGTATTTTTGATCAAATAAATGCAGTCTTATTGAGAATAAGAGATATCTTAAAAAAAACTGAAGATAAATTTCCAACAAAAAAAAATCTTTAAATATTAGACGGTAAAAATATTAGACAGTAAAATCTTGTTTTTATAACACACTGAAAATTTCAGAAAATGCAGGCTTTGCCATCACAGGAATACATAGCATTTTAAAATATATTCAAATAGAAAACAGTTATTTTAAATTGTAATAATATTTCACAATATTACTGTTTGAATTGTATTTTTGATCAAATAAATGCAGTCTTATTGAGAATAAGAGATATCTTAAAAAAAAACTGAAGATAAATTTCCAACAAAAAAAAATCTTTAAATATTAGACGGTAAAAATATTAGACAGTAAAATCTTGTTTTTATAATGGTTTATGGATATTTAGAAAACAAAAATGCTAAACAAACGATGGCTTGAAGAATCGGACTGGCATTCGAATGATTGTGCAGCTGTGTTTCTGACCTCGCTGTGCATAAATTCCTCTGTGTGTGATGTGTGTGTGTGTGTGTGTTTGTTGTATATCTGTGTCATCTTTTCCACCTCTCCTTCCCCCAGATGTCCGGACGGATACTTCGGCCAGCGGTGTTTGCAGACAGAGCCCCTGAAGTTATACATGCCCAAACCTAATAAAAGTATGTTGACTTGAGATGCACAGCCGCAAACAGAGGACCAGCTGTCACTGGGTTACCACTGTTGTCTCTCCCTTGCCTCCTTCCACCTCCCAAGGCTTGCTGGCTTAAGTCTGTCCTGAAATAGACACAGTGGTGCCTCCAGTGGGATCCTCTGCTTCTGCTGTACATCATTGTGCTGTTGTCCTAATGTTCTCTCTGCTTTCTTTTCCCCCTCTCTCTCTTTTGCTTTCACCCTCTCCTCTTTCACTTGCATCTTTTCTCTCTGCTCGACACTCTCTCCCTTTCTCTTTCTTTCTATGGTTTTGTCTCCTTCCATCAGGTGTCCAAATGACTTTACTGGTGATCGCTGTCAAACCTACGTTATGGCCAGTTTCTACCGTACGTCCATTTCTTCTTCTGTCTGTCTGTCTCTGTCTTGTTTGCATGCTGGAACTGAAGATGTGGAATGTTGTTCTGTAATGGTTAATAATCGACTTATTGTTCTAACTGAATCAGTTTTTTTTTTTAACAATTAATTAGTTTTATTTGGTCCAGTATGTCATTCACCCCCTGCATCATTGTTTAATCGATTCTACATTACATTATATCATAACATGATCAGAGATGCATGTTTTGAAGTATGAATGCATGTTCTTTAATAAAGTGAACCATAATTTATATATAATCATAACGGCAATAAACATACCTAATTAAATGCTGCATCATTCCATAACATATACAACAGAAATATAGTTACTGTCAATTTACTAACCATAAGCACATGTTATAGATTGTCCAGCGAGAAAATAATGTTACAAAAATGTGAATGGACAGCTAATAATTATTTAAATATAAAAAACGTGCAATCACAAAATGGGCACTAATATATATATATATACACACATATATTAAATGTCCATAAAAATGTCTTATTAAGGATGAACAATATATCAGTGCCATATTGGTTATTGGTTATCATTAGAATTTTTTTATTTTTATTTGTGAGTATCTGTTAATATTGGATATATATTGGCTCGTATTGCCACACTCATTTTTTCAGATTTTTTTTGTGTAGATGGTTGAATTTAGTTAGACATTTTAATTAAAAATGAGATATTTCGACTCTTAAAGTTAATCTTAAACACTGATAATCTTTAGCAAATCTCAAAATGAATATCCATTTTTCATGGTGTACATTGTAATATTGTGATGCTTAAATTATAGCATTTAAAGCCAAAATAATTTTTTGTCGTTTTATTACAATTTAGTGTATTGTACAATTTTAACGTCAGCCATTTATCAGTTATCAGCCAAAACATGAATGCTAGTTTCTGTGATTCAACCAGTGGGGCATAGCGATAGCAACACCAAGGTCCTGGGTTTGATTTTCAGGGAATATATGAACTGTATAAAGCTGTATTCCTTGAATGCAAAGTCGCTTTGCATAAAAGTATGTTCCAAATGCATAAATATGTAAATAATTTTTCCACCAAACTCTATGTAAATCATTTTTCTATCGAACTGTAATGTATTTCAAATAATTGAGTTCTGCAATTTCGTAATTAGTTTTCAACTTTTACAGCCTATTTCATTTGATATGATTTTGACAGCCTCAGTTTTCTGTACAGTAGTTCTCAGCAAAGTAAAAAAAAAAAAAAAAAAGGCTAATTTTTGTAAGGAAGCTTGCCCTGTTTATTTTATCACTTGTAGCAATTTGCATACAATACACCGTTCTGTAATTTCACAAGTGTGTGTAGTGTAAAACAAGAGCACTGTGCAATGTACCGGCATTGTCTCCCTCAAACAATCCTGTCACAAATCCTCTGCACACCCCACAGTTAAAAAATCCACCCCTTAATTATGCTGGGAAATTAAAAAGCTCCACTTCCCCGAGGTGACACATTTTAACCGTATAAGGCTACAGTTCAGCGTCTCCACCGCACATGTCCATCAACTGCAGAAAAACACCTAAATTAGAGGGAGACACAGGGATCACTACACCTGACAGCTCATGCCTGTGAGCTATTGGCTCCTGCTTGTGTCCACATAGTGCATATAATCAGGTCTTTGTGCTCTAGAGAGCATTGCTATGCTGCCGCTGTTTACATTTTACCATGGCCTTAATCTCAACATATATTTATTAGTTAATAAAAAGACAGGAGGTAGAACACGAAAGATTGATGTTAACAAAACTATCCGTGGACGGAAAGTGCACACAGTTGCATGTAGAACGGAATAGATTTCCTCTCTGTATAAATGGAATAATTCATTAGGTGTTATTAAAAACACTCAAAGCGGTGCAAAACAAGAAAAATTATAATATGACACTTGCGCTATAACCTGTGGCATGTTATGTCATGATTTATCGAGCTGAATTGTTACCTATATCAGGACAGTGGATCAAGTCTTTACATGTGTGGATTGTTAGCTTTTCCACTGTCAACAGCCAGGCTTCCTTTCTGTACTTTGTAGCACTGTTCATTTTGGGAGGCCTGGAAATTAGCGTCTGTCAACATAAGATGTTGAAACAGTGCAGTGACTGAAATGTAAATCGTATAAATGTAGCCTAATAGGTGCGTGTAGATACAAGCAGCTTAAGGAAAAAATGGCTTTGGCGCCATGGGTGAAAGAGAAATGAAGGCATCCCCCATCCTAGCGCATGATAGGAGTATTACAACGCAGAGAAGAACATCTGACAAGATGCCATTTCTACATGCAAAGCCCAGCTGTAAATTCCAGTGTGCAGGTTGTGCATGAAGGCAGACGTGTCCTCAGAGCTGTCGTCTCCGAGAGAAAGTGATTTTCTGTCACTTTCTATTCAACTTGCTGTTGAGAGAATTGTAATCGCACGACCAATTAGAGTCATAGTAGAGAGCTAAAACGGTAGCTGACCTCTGGCAGGAGCACTGTGACAGCCCAGGGGCTTTAAGACTGCAGGCCCTGGAATAACTGACAGAAAAAAAATATTGATCGATTGATTGATTTTTATAAAAAAAAAAAAAAAAAATTCAGAGCTGTTACTGTGGGATAGTTCACTGAAAAGTAATACTGACTCACTTTTTCTTTTGTGGAACATGAAAGGAGAAATCTTCAGGAATATCCAAGCTGCTTTTTACCATACTAGCAATAGCATGAACCTTATTGTAAAGTGTTACAGTGTTTTTATTTAATTTTTTTGCATTATAAAGTAAAAAATAAAAGTATTTTTAAAAAGCAGTAGCTTATCTCTACCTGAGGATTGTTCATCGGTTCCACCTCTATCAGGCCTGTAAAATTCCGTTGTCATGGCAACAGTGGGAATTTCCTGCAGCTAGTATTAGTCACGTGAGCTTTGCCAGAAAAGTGCTTGTCGTTCATCCATTAATTCAGATAATCGGATTATCCTGAACCCAGGGTCCTTTGTGTAAAAACATATTTTGATAGCATTATCAGCTACAGTATACCACCAGTTATGACACTCAGAACTCCTCATTTAAAGCCGCTATGATTGCTTTCTCTATTCACAAGTATCTGAATGCACACTCAAACCAGACTGAAGATACAGGCAAATTTGAGTATAATAATATCTAAGTTGCTTTGGCTAATCATAATATTTGTTGCAAAGAGCATGTTTTACTAATATACACGTCCCAGAGTGTAAATAGCATCTTGATATTAACAATTAACATAAAAATGTACCAAAATGTTTTATGAATAATATCAGCCGTCTGTGTGCCCCACAGGTAAGACACATCAGAGATATTTCAATTGTGTAGTTTAATGACCACTGGAATGTATATCAATTTACTTGCATTCTTGCATACTTGTTGTTGTTTTGTTTGTAGAATAACAATAATTATATTAATGACAGAGTTGAAATAACTGCCGTAGAATAACATGAATTAAAGTGTCTAACAGTGACTTTGCCCCACAATGACATTAATTCATCAAATCGAATCTACTAACCTAGCTGCTCGTTTTTAAAATCTCAGATCCTAATCCATGCAATAAATACCTAAATAAACTACTAGTTTGGTGCGAGATGCTAGTTTGATCATTTTAATTATAATTCTTCTTTAGTACTCACAATTATAATCATCACTTACCCATTAATCCAGGTTTGTCATCTAGAAACCCATATTTCAGACGTGCTCTAACCTGCATGATCTAAGCACTTGCTTTCTTTCACATTATAGTATCTGCATGAAGTGTCCACAGTGTGACTTTCAAAATGCCCATATGTGTTTCTGTGTATGGTGGGATATCGCTCTCTTAAATCTTGTTTTTCCTCTCTCTCTCTCTGTTTTTGTTTTGCTCTTCATTATCAACTCTTTGCACTGGCAGAGTCTCTTGGGATTGAATTTATGGGTATGGACTAATCCTTCATTCCGATTTCCAGATTGAACTGTGTAGCTCTCATTCCATTTGACACACCTCCGTAGCCTCTCTCTGATGGACTCTAAAGCAAATGAACAAATTGATTAACTAATAAATCTGTCAATCAGCCGTTGCTCTGTATAGTAGCCCCTCTTTCCAAGAGTCAGCATGGGAATCATTATCTGCAGCCCTCGTCTCGTCACAGTGGGATTTTAAGGCTTTGTTCAGACAAGCAGAAAGAATCAGATCTGACTCCAATCCGTTTAGGAAAAAACAACATGGAGTCTGATGTTTATAAACATCCATATGTGGTCTAAATGTCTGATTAAAATTTTTTTTTTTTTTTTTGGAATCATATTGGAAACATATTTTTCAGAAGTTTTCAGAAGGTTTTTCAGAAGTATCAGAAGTTTTATTTTATTTATTTGTAATTGTCTTCTGTCATTCAGTGGCATGACTCATATTTAACAAAGTGAATACAAACATTACATCTAAATAATATATATTTTAAATTTCTTTAAAAAAAAAGATTTATTTAGTAGTCAAGACAAGTCAAGTCACCTTTATTTATATAGCGCTTTATACAGTACTGATTGTGTCAAAGCAGCTTTACAGTGTCAAGCAGGAAAATACCGGTAGTTTGACAATAATACAGCGAGGTCATCATCTAGTTCAGCTCTCTTCCAATAGAGTCTGTGCAATCAAGCCGACAATATTGCCAGAAATTAAGCGTCCCCAACTAAGCAAGCCAAAGGCAAAACTCCACCAGTGACAGAAATAGAGAAAAAAAAACTTGGGAGAACCAAGCTCAGTCGGAGGGGCCAGTTCTCCTCTGGCCAGATAAAACCAGCATGAATTTTATTTAATAAAACAAATATATATATATATATATATATATACTATATATATATTATACTTTTAAATGTTATTGAAGCCCCAGAGACGTTGCCAGAAACAGTTTTACTGTGAGCATTTAACAACGTGCGTAGTTAGTTCAAGTTTTACGTAAGACTTTTGACAACCATATATTTTGTTGAATTGGTTGGAACGACATAAAGAGTCGGCAAATGAGTCGGTTTTTTGTCATCAACACGAAGATGTACACAGATATCTTCAAGTGTATGCAGATAGTCGCAGGCTCTTAAGGAGTTAGCATTATGCGGGGGTGATTTGTGTAAACCTCCGTCAGTTTTACACACCAACCTGGTATTTACTGAGCGGTAAACATAACAAGTGTGTAGCTTCAAGTGAATTTATGTGCACTGGAGTAGTACTAACATTGAATCTAATTATGTTATTCATGGAAAGCCTTGGATCACGTTGGATCAACGTGTTCATTTTCCCTTGCACACGCACTTTCAGGATTTTGCCTGTTTGCACCAGAAAAAAAAAAAATCTGTATTTTGTTTTCAAATTAATATAAGGTTTAATAAAAAAATTAATTAGGCTTTTTTCCTCATTATATCAGGATATTTCTGACATTAAAGGCAATGTCATATTATTGATCCTTAAAAAGGTGTATAAAAATGTCCCCTAAGGGGCCATTGTGCCCTCAATGTACTATTTTACCAATACCATAAGCAGACTTTTACCCAAAAATCCATACCGCCATCGTCTGTAGCAACCAATGCACAAACGTCATATATTCTCTTCACTATTTGAACAAACAACTTAAATTTTATCCCTTGCAAAATGTCCAAAAGATCAGTTTTGACAACTAAATTGTATTTGCGTACAGTGTTAACAAAGCCTAGGAAGTTTCCATCATCTCACTGTTTTACCTATTTAAAATTAGCCATAAATGTTATTGAAGCCCCAGAGACGTTGCCAGAAACAGTTTTACTGTGAGCATTTAACAACGTGCGTAGTTAGTTCAAGTTTTACGTAAGACTTTTGACAACCATATATTTTGTTGAATTGGTTGGAACGACATAAAGAGTCGGCAAATGAGTCGGTTTTTTGTCATCAACACGAAGATGTACACAGATATCTTCAAGTGTATGCAGATAGTCGCAGGCTCTTAAGGAGTTAGCATTATGCGGGGGTGATTTGTGTAAACCTCCGTCAGTTTTACACACCAACCTGGTATTTACTGAGCGGTAAACATAACAAGTGTGTAGCTTCAAGTGAATTTATGTGCACTGGAGTAGTACTAACATTGAATCTAATTATGTTATTCATGGAAAGCCTTGGATCACGTTGGATCAACGTGTTCATTTTCCCTTGCACACGCACTTTCAGGATTTTGCCTGTTTGCACCAGAAAAAAAAAAAATCTGTATTTTGTTTTCAAATTAAGACTTCATATTTCATATTAATGTATATATTTATTAATTTTATGTTTTTAAAATAGTGTAATATTTTTTTGTTACCACATTTTCAATTATTATTTTTTAAACAAACAAAATTGTAAAATGTTGTCATTTTAGATAAAGGTAACTACAAAAGGTAGATAAATATTTTATATTTTAAAATAAAATTTTGTAGGAAAAATACTTAAAACTGGAAAAATTTTATTTATTTGAAATGTAATTGTGTGCTTAAAACAATAAGATATATTCTCTGAGAACAAGTCTTCTTTATCAAGTTGATATATCGTTGATTTTTTTAGATATTTTTACTAGAAAACAACAAAAATACTGAATAAATAATTTTTGCAGTTTGACTTTTGACATCAGGGATTGTACAGCTATATTTTCAAAGCGTTTACATAAAATCTGATCATGACCAGCTGTAACTTTTCCAGAGGGACTTTTATTGTACAGCTGATCGCGCGGGGCTTTGACTTTCAAGGCAATATGGATGAGTGCTGCGGATAAGAGTTCCCTTTTGTTTCCCCAAACAAAATACTTCCTTTACTTTCGTTTCCTCCCCTTATTCAAAAAACTAAGTTCTTTTCCTTCTTCCATCTGCCCATTTTTGTGTTGTCTTTGCTTCATTATTTTTCATCTCTATCCTTGCATGCTACTTTGCCATTCTTCTGCTTCACCAATGCGATTTCTGCAGCTGATAATGATTCAAATTAAATGCAGTCTCTCTTTTCTTTTCTGTTCTTAATTTTACCTTGCTTGTACAAACTGAATCCTAGTGTCCTAGCATGTCAAATTGCATTAGTACCATAATTAGGTTGTTTATATGACCTCTCCCAATTGTCTGTTCTTTGCTTACAAAACCAGCCTCTGTTTTCCCTGGAAAATGGTCCGTTTTACAGTACTTGTAAACTAGGCTCTCTATGAAGTCATGTTGTGTGCTTAAAGCAAAAATCAGCTCCGTTCCTACCAACACAGATGAGGCCCTTCAGAAATAATGTTCTCCTCCTTGCTCTGTACTACTAAGCAAACGACAGCTGGATTATTTCATTATTGATTATGAAATATTTCTTCCCTAACTAGCCCCCATCTCTCTCAGACACACATTCTCTTCCTTTTGGAAGGTCTGTGAGATCAAACCAAAGCCCATTTCCAAGGAAAAGGCAGAAGGCTGGATGTAGTCTGTGGTTATAAAAATAAAAAAATAAAAAATAAACATTTATTTTTGAATTATACCCAACATTCAGTTTGTGTTAAAGGAATATTCAGGGTTCAAACAAGTTACGCTCAATCTATACAGCATGTGGCGTAATTACAAAAAAAAAAAAGGTTTTCTTTTTTGAGCAAAACTCAAGGTTACAGTGAAGCTTATAACTTTATAAAAACACTTACATCAATTATTTTGATAAAATGTACATTCTCTGAGCTGAAAAGCTTTTACACTCAGTTTAAGGTTTGTTGCATAAATTGACTCATTCCTTGTTTTCTTTGAAAAAGCAAAAATCGAGGTTACAGTGAGGCACTTCCTATGGAAGTAAATAGGGAAACCTTTTGAAGGATTTGAAAGCAGAAAAATGAATTTTATAATTTTATAAAATATTTATATAAAAAGGATTAAATTTTTTTTTAGCACAAGCTAATCAATATTATACCACAAATGCTGTCAAATGAGCTCAGTTTGATAACTGGATCAAGAATATTCCTTTAAATATTTCTATGCATCCATGATTTGATTGGTTATGAATACATTAATAAACTGTAACTGACCAAGCCAAACAAAGACCCTGATGATTGTTTCTGTGCCTCCATGTAATCACTTCTTAAACCAATTTGTCCCAAACATCCATCCACATTTCAATTGTCCTCTTGATATGCTGTTAGAGCTTGTAAATTGAGCTGAATTGCGATGCCCCCCAGTGGAGGAAGGCATCCATGGAGTGACTCACAGAAATCATCAGTGCTCATCGGGAGATCGTTCAGACAGACCGCTTCCCTATCGTCCACGATAATGATACGTTTACATTATTCCTCACGCAAGCAGTTTCCACTGCTGAGCTGGTCCATTCAAGCCCTTGTTAAGGCCTGAGCCTCGTTCCCATCTCACGATTAATTCTCATATCCATGCAGTTAATGAGAGCGTACGGGATCTGAGTCATGCTAAATGCCCGAACATGTTAATCCAAACCGTACATGATATATCTCTCCACTAGATGACTTGAAGGAGGATCGGGGCAGCAGTGGGAACTGTTTACGAGAGAGTTTAGAACCAGTTTGAGTTGTAAATGAGTCTGACAATTGTTGTGTGTGGTAATGTGCAGAGGCAGAGGAGCTCTATCAGAAGAGAGTCCTGACAATCACCGGCATCTGTGTGGCTCTTTTGGTGGTGGGCATAGTCTGTGTGGTGGCCTACTGCAAAACCAAGTAAGTATGAGGCACAACAGCAGCGATATTACTCAGAATTGTAAACACGACATTACTGTAGTAGTAATATTTAATGGTGCCCTTTGTCAATTTTTTGACTGGCCTCAATTGTATGACAAATTTCCATGAAAACTGAAATCACATATTATGGAAATTAACTATAAGTATGAACTTTTAAAAGTGCAAGTACTGTTCAAAATGTTGGGGGGTTTGAAAGAATCGCTTATGATCACCAAGGCTGCATTTACAAAGTAATATTGTTGAAAAATTAGTTAGCAGCAACATAGAGCAGTAGCAAGGCTTTTTTAAATGTGATGTGATGATTGTGACTCTGGGCCGGTGTCTGGGAGAGTGACACTGCCTCACTGTAGCCTCCCCCCCAGGAAACAGAGGAAGAAGATGCACAATCATCTGAGGCAGAACATTTATGTGGATCATCCCAACCGCAACCTGGCCAATGGACCCAATCACCCAGGCCCTGGTCCTGAAGAGATACCCATGGTAGATGTACGTCACTCCTCTTAATAAAATGGGTTTGGTTGTGATGTAATATCATCAGTCTGTAACTGAAGGCCTCTTTTGGTCTCTATTTGCAGTATATCTCCAAAAATTTACCGGCGACTGAGAGAGTCATTGGACACAGAGCAGAGGATCCTTTTCCTGGCAGCCGGCAGTCTTCCAGATCCCACAACTCCTCCACCCGGGCTCATTCCTCCACTCACAGGTACATTCCTGACAGCGTGGCATGTTTGACCACAATTGAGCAGAGGATTTGTGTGTGTAGACTCATCAAGAACCAGGGGTCATGCTCCAGTTGCCCCCTACCTGAGTCATATGTCTGTTTTCATCTCATTCAGCATTCTTTCCCCTTCCACTATCCCGTTGGAATCTGAGTCAGGCGGCCATAATTCATCCCTTTTAGAATTTAGCCACAGGTGTGTGTGAGTGAGTGAGTGAGTGAGTGAGTGAGTGAGTGCAGAGAAACTCAGAGGTTATACACCATGATCACCTCGCAGGCCTCCGACTTCACGCTTTTCACTCAATCTGATTCTTACACACATATGTGTTAAACCAGTGGTTCTCGGTTTGTTCTGTCATGACTCCTTTGTAACAGGAACAACCTTTGTACAACCTTAACACTCCCACTGTAATCAACCAACCGCATTGTTGACAAATTTTGTTAGCATGTGTGTACTTGTTGAATAATGGGGAACTGTTTGACAGATTGCGATTTGTTGTAAAGCAAATTAGAAGTGAAGTTATGGTTTTATTGAAAAAAAAAAGATTTTTCATCTGTCAGTTTTTGTTGTATATAAAAAAAGACAACAAAGAAACTACATTTTGATAGTTTTCACTGTTGTGAATAAGATAAATAAAGAAAATAATTTATTGTCAGCGGACCTACATTATCTTTTGCAAAGTTTGTATATAAAATATAAATAATTAAATTAAGCTAAATTTAATGAATAGTTCACCCAGAAATCAAACGTTTGCCATTTATTCACCCTCATGCAGCGTTTTTATTGTAACCAAGAAATAAAACTATATATATTAAAAAAAAGATTTTTCGTTAAATTAAATAAAGCTGAAATAAAATATAAATACTAGATGAAAAACTTGAACTAATCAAAAATTAGAAATGTACTAAAAGTACTTACTGAAAATCCAAAAATGAAATAAAAATAAATGAATACTTTTTAGAAATATTTTAAAAAACAAATAAAAATGACAAGCATAAATCAATGACTAAGGGCCAAATTTACTAAAATGGCCATATTAGCATGAGAGCGCAATTCCAAAAAAGCGCTAATGGGAGTGGAAATTTCTGCGGGTGATTTACTGACAATGCGCAAATTAAAGAACACAGATGCAGCCAGATAATTTCCATAATGACCATCACAATCTACCAAGAGCAGCTTTAAGACATGCTTTTTTTTCCCGCATTAAATAATGGCGCAAATACCAGTAATATGACGAGCACAAATGTTAGTAAATCATGTTGCGTGATTCATTTTAATACTCTCCTCCCATAAATTTTGTGTCTGAAAGGGAAACTCCTACAAATGCATATTCAATAAGATCAGGCGCAAAAATAACTGTGCCCAAGCCTTTTCAGCTTTATTTCTTCACTGTGCATCTTTAGTAAATCCTGAAAGTACTATTTTAACGCCAAAAGATGGTTTGCGTTGGCGCAAGCTGTTACTAAATCTGGCCCTATAAGTGTAATTAAAATTATAAAAATAAAAATTATTATAGTTTATAAATGGCACTAAAATAACACTGGCCTCATGTCGGTATAAATCCGTATTTTTTATCTGTGGAACACAAACAGAGATGGATGAGACATGAGAGGATTGTGACCAACTGTCCAGTTTCAAAAATCACATAAAAGTACCATAAAAGTAGTCCACATGACTCTGTATGCTCTATATTCTTGTGAAATCATAGTCTTGTGAAGCCAAAGGAAATGAAAGAAATCTAAGAACTTGGGAAGCTTCCCGTCCCCCTACAATTTGAGAACCACTGGGTTAAGCATCTTGTGCACTTTTTTGTCCTGCTTTCTTTCCTTCCCTTTCTTTCATTCTCTTTTTCTTTCTTTCTTTCTCAGACATGAAGGGAGAACGTGGAGTCTGGAGCGAACAGACAGCGTCCTCTCCGACTGTCCTTCCGGCATGATGTCGTCCTCAGTGGGGACCAGTAAATGCAACAGTCCTGCGTGCATGGAGGCGCGGGCCAGGCGTGCCGCACACTGTGGCTTTACTGAGCCCCACCGGCCGGCCCTGCAGTATGGTGACTCTTTCGACTCGCTTGGGGACTCTCCACATAGCGACAGGTGCGCAGGAGCGCCCTCTATTTGCAGCCATGGCACTGAGAACCATTTTAGTGTGTGCAGTAAGACTCCTCTGCGTTTCAGTGCCCGGTCTCCTTTACCCCTGGGGACTGGCATGGGTGGCGTGAAAGATTCAATAGCAAATATTCACAGCATGTACCATCAGGAAATTAAAATGCAAATTAAAGGGGTCATATGACGTTGCTAAAAAAGAACATTATTTTATGTATTTGGTGTAATGAAATGTGTTTATGTGGTTTAAGGTTCAAAAAACACATTATTTTCCACATACTGTACATTATTGTTTCTCCTGTATGACCCGCCTTTCTGAAACACGTCGATTTTTACAAAGCTCATCGGTCTGAAAAGCGAGGTGTGCTCTGATTGGCTAGCTATCCAGTGCATTGTGATTGGCTGAATACCTCAAGTGTGTGACGGAAATGTTACACCCCTTACCATACTGTGATGCCATGTCCTGGCGCGACGAGACAAAACCAATAAAACCCATTATAAACGAGGCATTTGTTGCATCCAGTGAGGACATAATTACTGATTATAATGACTTATACTGTCTTTTTACATGTTGCGTTGCATAATGCCGCGTAAACATAAAACCATGTCTGCATTTGTGATTGGAGAAAAGACAAACAACAAGCGCTGCTCTACACTGCTCAAAACTTGCGTTTGAATCGTCAGTGGCACATTCTTTAAATATGAAAACGTACTTACAGGCTGTGAGTCAGCATTATTTGTCAGAAAACCGGCATTGTAGGCTACTGTCCCAGGAAACAGTACTCGTCCTCCGTAAAATGCGATGCATACACACAAATATATGGGTTAAACTATTCTGGAACAGTGTTGTAAATACAACTTAACCACTGATTATTAGTTGTGTCCTCTTTTGGAAGGCCAAACAAAGTAGTTTCACTTTCTCAACGAAACACAGCCTCTCCACAACATGGCGGCGGCGGCAACAACAATACCACAGCGAGAATCAAAGTTACGCCTTCTTTCTTTGCGTGAACATTTGGGCGGTGTTATGCAAATCTTCCCACACAGTGACATAGACATGTGGGGGCGTGTTTAAACGAGGCGTTTTAGGAGGGAGTGGACGAGTCTTTTATAAAGAATATCTCTTTGGGTTTGAGACTTTAGTCTTTTCAACTTTAGGGATCTTATCTATTCACAAACAGCATGTAACAGGGGGGGGGGGGGGGGGGGGGGGGGGGGGGGTTCTGATCCACCTAATTAAAACCTGAACCCCACAATTCAACAGCCCATGCAACTAAATAAAATTAGTTTACAGTATTATAATAATATCATTGATAAAAATTGTTAAAAAGAAAGAAAAAAAAGAATAAAAATCGAAATAAGGAATATATATATACAGTATATATATATATATATTCACACACACACACACGCACACAGACACAGTGCTGGGTAGTAACTGATTACATGTAATCAGGATTACGTAATCAGATTAAAAAAATTAAGTACTTGTAATTAGATTATATTACATTTTAAAATGCTCATAATCAGATTACAGTTAGTTTTTTATAGATTACATGATTACATATTATTCACACAATGGCAGTAAATTATTCAATTATTATGAAATATTATAAATTATTCACATATTCTAAATTGCTTTCTAAAATTCTACTGTTTTGATACATTTGGAAAGTCTTTTCACAAACCCCCGTTTGGGAAACCCTGGCATAATGTAATGTGTGATGTTGATAACAAAGAATGGAATATATTTGAGGTAAAAAATAATCTAATAGTAATCAAAAAGTAGTCAGAATGGGTAATTCAATAGATTACTCTACAAACAATAATTTCCATTATGTAATTTGTAATCAGTAATGGACTACAATTTAAGAAGTAATCAACCTAAAAAAGTAATCTACCCAGCACTGTGTGTATATACACTAAATTTAACAATATAAATATTGAAATATGTATAATATAATATAAATGTTATATTTATTAAAAAATCTGACAAAATTATGTAATTAAAAATTATAGTGTATATATATTGTAATATATATATATTTATATTTACATTTATAATTATTATAATCTATAGATATATATAATCTATAGATAGATAGATAGATAAATAGATATAAATATATAAAAATATTTAGTTACATGTGCTACATCAGCCACTAGCATAAGCAATAAGAAAGTTGACCTCTCAAAAGTCATTGTATAAATCGCACACTGCATACCATGAAGAATATAACAGTAAAATTTGTTGCGCAAATAAATCGTGCAGATGCTCTGGCCCAGCTGAGAGTGTCAGAGAGGGAGTTGGGGTCAAGCAAAGCTTCTCTGCTCCAGATATGCAGTATCAAGGAAGAGAGATTCTAGCCCACGGCCAGCTGTATTTACAGTTATCTCTCGCCTGCAAAACGCCCACACCACCATGCAAGGGCCAAAACAGGAGAATTTATACCGTGAGGGGTTCATTAAGTCAACAAGAGCCGAACAACACATTATCTCAGGGGTGAAACAGGTCTCTGGTGTTCTGCTCCCTCTCTACCTTCTCTCCTGCTCTGCAGCTGACTGAGCTGTTGTGCATACGGCTATCTGCCCTCAGGCCCTGCAAATCTGTGACAAAGCAGCCAGTGTTCATTTATCTGCTCCAGTTTGACTGTGGCCTCCTCTCTCAGGGCACGCTCACTTTAACTCACACAGCAACAAGGAAAATTACCCACATACATGATTAAGTGTAGCATGATGCACTCTAATGGAAGGGAACTCATAAGGCAAGCGTCGTCATCCATCTGGTGGCGTGCTGCAGTAACAATGCTAAGCCTAGACTGGGGGGTTTGACGTGGCCTCATTTGTTCCTGTAGTGTGTACGTCTGCTGTCATTTGCTATTGAGCTTTCAGCCGCCATGTCTTAGTGTGCATACTATAATTTTTCAAGTGCCATAGCAAGGTTGGCATAAATTGATATAGTACTGCAAAAGTACAAGGCAGGATCACTGCATATGGGCAGCAAACACAGAGCAGGGATCCCACACCTTTAGACCAGTGGATTTTCACAAATTGTCCATGATGCAGTAAGGATTTTAACACCATTTTAGAGAGGTTGCACTCAAACAGCAATTTCTAGTCAGCAGTTGAGTATAACTAGTAGAATAGAAAATGTATTCACAACAGAACATTTTTAAAGACTGACTGAATTTTGAATGACTTTTCCAGGCCTAAAAATCACAATTTTAAAAGTCCAGGTTCTCCATGAATGGGGGAACTTGAGGAAGAGGTTCTCAACCTTTAGGTCATTCATGTGTGGTCAGAAGCAGAAGATGTATTGTATTATATTTACTTATGAATGAAAGTTATTTTATTTAGTGCAGCAAGTAAGCATCACCCCCCATTTTTGAACATAGATGTGAAAGTGCACTATCCAAACTTAAATTTATAACTTCAAACTTCAGAACATTAATAAATAAAAACACTTAACCTAGCTTAATGGACTACGGCGCTAAGGAGCTTATTCAGTAGGGGCTACAATTTCTTAATACAGATAGGCAAGAAGAATAAGAAGATGAGCACAGAATATGAACGAAAGCGCTTAATGTGCAATTTAGCGCGTTTAGTTTATATTAGGTTTATCTGCTTGCCTGCATAGTTTGCATCATCAAGGTAACTGAATTTGATCTTTTAAAGTGTTAATGCATAAGCCACGTTAAGCGTAATGATAATCTAAAAATGTGCTTTATGTGGTAACAAATGTGATAAATCTTAAAATTAATCTAAATTAATCTTATTTGAATTTTTTTTATATACTTTTATTCAGCTAAGATGCATTCAATTGATCAAAAGTGACTTTTACATTGTTTTAAAAAAATCTATTGCAAATAAATGCTGTTTTCTTTAACTTTCTATTAATCAAAAAATCCTGAAAAAGAGTATCATGCTTTCCACAAAAATATTAAGCAGCACTGCTGTTTTCAACATTGATAATAAGAAGAAATGTTTCCCAAGTGCAAAATGAGCATATTAGAATGATTTCTGAAGGATCATTGTGACACTTAAGAATGGAAAAATGGCTCCTGAAAATTTAGCTTTGCATCACAGGAATATATTACATGTTTAAAAATATTCAAACAGCAAATAGTTATTTTAAACTGTAATTATATTTCACAATGTTAATGTTTTGTGAATGGTTTAATTCTGTCATTTGGGTGACCAAAAAAGGTTGAGAACCCCTGAATTTCTTTTTTGGTGGTGGGTCCCTTTGCTTTTACAGTGTGTTTACTTGATTTTCTTAACTGATGTGCATATCTGTTCCACACAACCTTCTTCTCTCCCGCCTTTGCTCGATCTTCTTCCTCTCTCTGCTGTCTCTCTCTCCCTGCCCTTCTCTCGGCACAGGTACGTGTCGGCGCTGACCACTCCGGCTCGCCTGTCTCCCGTGGACTTCCATTACTCACTGCCCCCGCAGGTGCCTACCTTCCAGATAACGTCTCCAAACGCCAGCCACGCCATGTCTCTGCCCCCCGCAGCCCACGCTCCCTACCCACCGGAGGAGGACCAGCCACTGCTGCGGCGCTACCAGGTGCCCCTGCATGAGGCACGGGGCCACGAGCCCTACCGGCAGCAGCAGCAGCGTGGCAGCTACCTGCGAGACAGCACTGGCAGCCTTCCCTCCAGCCCCTACCGGCTGGCTCAAGAGGAAGAGTACGAAAGCACCCAGGAGTACCTCTCCTCGATGGAGCAACCAAAGAGAAGCAGTCGGCACTGGCGCAGGTCCAGACTCAACGGCCACGTGGCGCCACGCGGCTACCAGCCCTCCCGGGACTTAGGCTCGCGCAGCTGCCTGTCGGACAGTGACTCAGAGGTGGAGGAAGGTGAGAGCACGCCCTTCCTCAGTATGCAGAACATGAACGCCGCCGAGCCCGTCACCCTCTACAGGCCCGTGCCCGACACGCAGACTTCTCACGCCCACAGCGGGCGGCACGGGTCTCGCGCCAACACACAGACCAGACTGACGCACTCGCGCTACAAACTGGACAATGCACCCCACTAGAGAGACCGCCACCTATCCACAAAAACCGATCTATTATAGACATGCACCTATAAGAAATATTTTTATTTTATATAACTGACAGATATTATAAACAAATGAAATATTTATTTTCATTTTAGCAAAAGTTGTCTACTAGTTAACAGCAAAGACTTTTTTTATAGGGAAAACTCTATTTATATGTACATTTTGATTTACAGCATAAAAAAGATGTGCCAATTTTTTCACAACTTAAAAAAAAAAAAATAGAGTAATATTGTGGTGCCTTTTGCTGTATGCTGAGGGCCAGAGGGCCAGTGGAGTTTTTTGTAGCCTTTCTTATACGGACGCCTCATTTTTTATACTCGTTTACTCTTTTGTTGTCTCTTTTTGGCCTTTTTTCCTTACTTTCCTTTCAAGTTCTTTTGGGAGCTGACCCCCATCTGAACTGTGACATCCACCCTTCCCACCGTCATGCAATATAAACCACTCTAACATAAGGTGTATGTTTACATGAATTTGATCCACAGAGATGTTTTATGATCATGTTGCTTTGCCAACAGGAAATCAATAACAAATGCAATCGGGGGTTCGGAAAAAACGTACGAGTGTGCGTGAGTGTGAACGACCAAACGCGAGAGGCCTCGAAATGACTGTGGCTCTGAGAAATATGCTGCTGATGTCTAGAGTTACGCATGTGGGCACTTGATGTCGTCTTACAGATGCACCGCCTTGACTTGCTTTGCATCCCTACAGGGTAAAGGTGCGGTCACATTTACCATTGTTCGGCGAATTTTCGTGGGCGAAATCCAGTCATTTCAATTGGAATTCGTGTGATTGTGAATTCCGGTTTGAGGATGAAAGATTTCCTCGTGCTGTTGTAGTTTGTCACACAGATTGGCTGCGTTGACCAGCAGAAAACTGTTTGGTTTGAAAGTGACCCCGCTATGCTACTGACAATGGACTTTTTTGCCCTCAAAATTTCACTAATGTGGCCGCACCTTAAGGTTTGTCACACGGAAGCCTTCTCTTTCCAAAGGAGATTGTGGGTTAAATATGAGGGGGCCGTGGGCCGGGCTGTCAATGCTAATAGCTTTTGACAGATAACAAAGAAATAAAGAACATATAGTCTCTCCCACTCGACCCACTTTCCCATCACTCAGTCGAATCGCCCTCATTATCAGCAAATCCATCCGGTTAGAGCGACCAGTGGAGAGATAGATGGGAGGAATGGAAGGCCTCACAGCGTCTCAGGACTTCACTCCACTGCACATCTTCCTCTAGCGCAGGGCTGAAGAGAGACTGACACCAGGCTGATAGATGTGTCCGCTCCACCAATTGGTCCTGGTACTTTGGGACAGGGAGAGTAACAGGACTGTTCACACAGGACATGTTCTTGCACAGTTTTTAATTGTTGCTTTGTTTGATGTATTCCATTCAGAGTCGGAAGTGGGATATTCCTATTTGATATTTCCGACTAGGAATATGGTGTATAAAGAAACAAATTGCATTTTTTACATACACACATACAGTATATATTATATATAATATTATGATGCTTTTACATATGTAGTATTATTCTTATTCTATTATTATTATATGTTGTTGCAGTATAAGTGCACATGCACTTTTTTCCTTTTTTTGTGCCATGAATGTCACATTTTCACAAGTTCAACTCTGACATGCAGTGGAGTGGATGAGTATCAGTGAAAAATAGAAAAAAATAATGGACCAATCAAATGAATATGACGGTGTGATAAGCATGTTTATATTTAACAACAATTTAAGTTGGGTTAAGATACTCTTTTTGATTCTGTGCAGTGTTTAGCTGTTTTTAATGTTCGAATGTGTCCTGTGTGAACGGCCCTGAAAAGTTCCTGTGCCGAACACGCAATCACATGCACACACAAACACAGTCTCAAATGACAAGACAAATAGCTGTGAAAAAGATTAGGGGTCATTAAAATACCAAAATATGCAAACTTTATATTCTACTTGTGTTCCAATGCATTTCGTTTTTGTGTGTGTGTGTGTGTAATGTGGAGACGATTTTTTTCCTGTTGATGTTTAACTTTGTCAATGTTTTCATTAGGTCCACATATTTCATAATTATTTAATATATTCACAGTTAATCTAAGACACCAAATAGTGCAGGTCATTATTATTATTATTATTATTTTATATCGAATGCTATATCATCAGTCTATCATTCTTTTTCATATGTGACTCCATGTCCATTTTGAAGCACTCACTGGGCCCAAACCAAACCAGAAACAGCTGCACTGACTGACTCTGTTTGGATGAAAATACTCCAACATTAAGAACCAGTCAGTATGGATCAGCCTGAGATGAAGTGTACTAAAATCAGCTGTTTTTAACTCTTCACCTTCTAGAGCATCCACAGTCGGCATCAGCTTGCCTCCTTGCTAAAAATGTCGAGAATAATATGTTGAGAGAGGTGGTTTTGGCACAGAAAATCAACACCAAATAACGGAGGAAGATTAGAACTTGACAGATACGTGATAAATGTTTTCATGCACTTCTTCCATAAAAAAAGAGATGAGTTGTGATTATTTTGGTGAAAAACCAATGTACAAGTCCTAATAAAAATGGGTTTAATGCTGTGTTATGACAGCACAATGGAATAGCCGTTTTCATTTTAAATGAAGAGATGTTTTGTTTTGAAGTTTGAGCAAAAATTATTTTGATCCCCTACCTTTCTTCCTTACATTTGGGGTCTTATTTGTATGTTTGAGAAATGCCAGAAAGACAGTGCTCTAGTTAGTTTAAATGTGATATCGCTACTAAACGGTTATGACCTGCCACTTTATTTCTACTTTTCATTTTCCCCGGCTTGAAACGTCTAAACACCTCACCTCTGCATGTCCTTGTGGTCAAGGTTAGATGGGTGCATGGTACAAGCAGCAGATGATTTTTTTCCCTCAAGTCAGTGGAAGTGTTTTTTTTTATTTTTACATCCAGCAATAAAAAAGGAATATTTTCCCCCACCATGTCCATTCTTGGAAAATGCTAGAGGATTTAAAAAAGTGAGACAAACACACACGACTGTCATAGATTATAAAAAATAAAATGAAAACACCTGTTCATATGAGCAATTTTTCTTGGTATCATTTTGACACATGCGCATATCTGACCTGTTGTCTGACTCCTCTGTGTGGCTATAGATTTTTACAGCTCATTGAACAAACCCTTGGCAAAAGGTTTTTTTTCCAAGGCAAATGAGACTTATTCTGTGTGAGCTGATGCCTGAACAGTATTGGCTATACAGTCGGCTATTGCTTGGATACACTTTATTGTTTATTTGCTCCCAATTCATTTTCTGTTGCATTTTTTAGCTTTTTTATTTCTAAATAGGTAAAACATGTCATGTTCCCCAGTTTGACCAATACTATTTACTATTTATGCACTAAGTACTATTTCTATACTATACCATATCTACTAAGTACTATTTAAATGTTTGATTTGAACAATTAGCAGAATGAGCGGAAGCTTTGATAATATACAGGTTTAAAAAAATCATAATTTACATAATAGTTTAACAAGCTCATGTTTAGTGCTCACACAAAAGTATGAAACCACGTTTAGCATTCATTTATGGGTAAAGTTACAGCTAGGAAGCAATGTCCACTATAGAGGATACATTTTATGTTTCTTCAACTTATCTCATGATTGCCCATGTCTGAGGATTACTTTTCTGGGCGAAACAATGTGTGCTTTATGGTTTATTATAACCTTGTTTATGTGACATTATGGCACGGACAGACGGAGGAGACCGAGGAACCAGGTTTGAAAGATTCTCTCACAACAACTCGTACCTCCAGCTGCACACATCTGAGTTTCAGTGTCGAGGAGGTGATTCTTTGTGTCTTGTGCATTTCCAAGACATCCATCTGGGGCCCATCATCGCCGACACTTCGCTTTCCACTCGATGACCCTTATCAGCTCTCAGTTTTATGTGTTTCTGCACTCTTTGGTCAATCCTGATGTGCCTAAACATGAAACATATGCTCCAATATACTGTTGAGGAGCTGCCAAGTAAACTTGAATGCACCATTCTATAGTAACTTAATTGTAGGTGGACTGCGGCCTACCTGTTTTAAGGTTCACGCTTACAACTTTAAGAGGTAATTACTTACCTGATTCTACACGGCAAATGCAGTAAAACAAGCTGAGTATGTTATCTTTAACCATCATACATTTGGAGATCCCTGCTGTAGTAATGAAAGCAGTTTAGTATTGAGTAGCGTAGTTTAACAACTGCTGAAAGACCTTATTTTTTCAATCACAGTAATGCAAGTTCTCTCTTACTTCAGTTATTCATAAAAGTGCTAATGTCTTGAGTATATAGTGCAAAAACTGCTTGCAATCTAGACTTCACCTCAGACACCTAGTTTTTTTTTTCTTATGCAAAAAGCTTAATTTAAAAGCTAGTGTATCCAATATTCGGCAGGTAACAAGAAAGTGAGATGTTACAGATAATTTGCAATTCAAATGAATTTGGGACTTGACGTCTGTAGTTCCTCAGCATTTGTGGTGACCCTGCTTAAAAAATAAAACGGCTTAAACCTTAAATAGCTTAAAGGCCTCACACATTATTATATTTGTCAGGAAAATTCAGTATTATAAACATTTTAATTGCAATCAATGCAATGCTAATTCAAACATTTGCATGGCAATGTGATATCTATTTTTTATGGAGAAGGGTTCAAACTCTTTTCCATTGTATTGCAAAGAAAACTGGCCAACCAGTTCATTTTTGGCTTATAGTCACATGCTGTCACATAAAATAATGGCTTGTTTAAAAAAACATTCTGATGCTTTTTTTAGGATTGATCTTATCGTATGCAGATAAAGCACATATTTCTTTTGAAAAACATTTGTTTTGGGTGTGAACATGCCTTTTAAGATGGTTGCTGGTCTCCAAGTCTGGCTGGCGTTTTAGTTGATGCAATCTGATATCAAAATAATTCATAATGAGTTGGCCATTTCATATGAATTCATACGATCTGAATGAAAACGTATTTGTTGGTAAAACTTGGGTAAAACCAAATCTTCAGCAGGGTGTGGGCAGATCATACAAAAACATACTCTTATTGCCACCAGTGTAGTAAATTTCATATGAATTTTCATGAGAGTCTTTGGTTTTAATGCATTCTGGGTAGGTGAACATTGAAAAACCATAATGATGTATATTGACTGGAGGAAATATATCACCTTGTTTCTAGAGTCAAAGGCAGTTATCAAATTTTATACATATCTGTCTTTTCTCCGTCATGGAAGCAACAACATCGAAAATCTGGTTCTGTGTCTTTGGGAACGTATCTCACTACCTGAATGGACAGTGAATCACTGAAATAGACTGTTGTTGGCATGAGCTCCATTCTTTAGTTGTTGACATCAGGAATAAAGTATAAATCATAGTGATTAATAGACTGCCTCTGAGTTTCATTTAAGGGAGAGATGTGATTCCTCCACTACAAGGGAAGTTTCATGTGATGTCTAATCATTCAAAAGAGTGGAAGAACAGCCTGTGCACATTTGGAACGGCACCGTTGTGGTTTTCTCCTCTCTGGTGAGCTATGATTTTAAGATTAAGGTGTGGAAAAGGGAATATTAGTCTCCAGATATGGAGGGCGAGATATATATAACCTGATATGGAAGGCGTTTGGGTCTCAAACTTTCCAAATGTTGCTTCACCTTCAAAATGTGCTAATCGTTTCCCAGATGATTTGGCATCATTGTCTGTTCCCATCTACTGATTGCCAATCACAGGATAGCCAAAGCATGATCCCATTAATTTCAGATTCAGCACCAAAACATTTCAGACACATTCACAAAATGGCAAGCAATGTAGAGTTGAGGAATATGTTTGGATTTCATTTATGACTTTATAACAAGAACAAACTGAATCAACACTACATTGTCATTGTAGTTTAGCGAAATATATGTCAGGTTGCAAGAGACTGTGAAATCAAATTAAATCTAAAATTAAATCAAACAACATAATCAAAACAATCAAACTTTTCTGTCATTATGAGTTGAAGCGCTTTGTTAAATGTGCATATACAAACATTCATGATCAATCCGCTAGTAACATAACAGCTTAATCCAGTTTAAGTTGTTTTGCGGTCTAGCTGTCTCTGTGAAAAAGAAGTAATTTTTTTTTAACGTGTACTTGCAGTGTATTTTAAATGTTAAAATCTATAAAAACGACTTGCAGATAATTTAATATTAATGAAATAAAAACCACTTAAGCATGCTTACAGAGAGTACACTTTCATGACTGTTTCATGGAACACCTGTACGAGTTTCTTTCTTCTGTTGAACACAGAAGAATGTTGGCAACCAAACAGCTGACAAATAGGTAGCCATTGACTTCCATAGTATTTTTTTGCATACTCTGGAAGTCAATGGCTACCATCAACTCTCCCTTCAAAGGTTTTATTTAAAAGTACATTTTGAATCATTGTTTAATAAGCTTTTGTCATGCTTTAAAGAAATACAATTATTTTGATGCACAGAAGCACAGAAGCCCTCTAAAATCATTCAATAAACTGCACACTACTGCACACCTTGGATCACTTCCTCCTCATTCTTAACCTTAACATGGTTCCTAACACAACACATACCCCTCCACATGTCATCTTTTGACATAACCTACACTCACTCTCACCCTCCCGGCTATCTGCTATGGTTTCATCTTCGCTTCCTCCCTCTAAACAGTTATCATCTCTTGATGCTAACAGTGCTACTGATACTTCCTGCTCCACTCTTACATCTTGTTTAGACACTGTCTGCCCCTTGTCTTCAAGGTCAGCCCTTACCACCCCTTCTGCCCCTTGGCTGTCTGATGCTCTCCACGAACATCGTTCTAAGCTCAGGGCTGCTGAAAGGGTATGGCGCAAATCAAAAAATCCTACTGACCTTAATGTGTATCAGTCACTCCTCTCTTTCTTCTCCGCTAATGTCTCCACTGCTAAAAGGACATACTATCATAACAAAATTGACAATTCGTCTAACTCTTGCATGCAAAAAATGTTCCTCCCTCCTTTGTCCTCCTCCTCCCCCTCCTTCATCGACAGCTGACGACATTGCTACATTCTTCATTAATAAAATTAAAACCATCAGTGCACAATTTTCCACACCACAATCTGTCAAGCACATCTTACCAGCAAACATACACTTGTTCACATCCTTCTCTTCCCTCTCTGAGGCAGAAGTCTCCAAACTCATCCTTTCTAATCATCCTACTACTTGTCCACTTGATCCTATTCCATCTCATCTTCTTCAAGCCATTTCTCCTGTAGTTGTACATACACTCACTCACATCATTAACACATCCCTTCATACTGGTGTTTTTCCCTTAACATTTAGACAGGCTCATATAACCCCTCTACTTAAGAAACCCACCCTTAACTCATCTCTTTTAGAGAACTACAGACCGATTTCCCTTCTTCCTTTCATTGCAAAAACACTTAAACAAGCAGTGTTCAACCAAGTCTCTGCCTTTCTCACACAGAACAACCTCCTCGACAGCAACCAGTCTGGTTTCAGAAGTGGACATTCAAACAAAACTGCCTTGCTCTCAGTTGTTGAAGCCCTAAGACTGGCAAGAGCGCATTCTAAATCTTCAATACTTATCTTGTCGGATCTGTCCGCTGCTTTTGACACGGTTAACCACCAGATCCTCCTGTCAACCCTACTGGCAAAGGGCATCTTAGGAACCACACTCCAGTGGTTTGAGTCTTACCTCTTAGATAGGTCCTTCAAGATATCTTGGAGAGGTGAGGTGTCCAAGTCGCAACATCTAACTACTGGGGTGCCTCAGGGCTCAGTTCTTGAACCACTTCTCTTCTCTGTTTACATGGCATCACTAGGTTCTGTCATTCAGAAACATGACTTCTCATATCACTGCTATGCTGATGACACTCAACTCTACCTCTCATACCATCCTAATGATCCGAAGATAGCTGCTCGCATCTCAGCTTGTCTAACAGCCATTTCTTGCTGGATGAAGGACTATCACCTTCAACTCAACCTTGCCAAGACATAACTGCTTGTGGTTCCATCAAACCCATAGTTTCATCACAATTTCACCATCCAGTTAGGCACATCAACCATAACTCCTTCAAAAACAGCCAGAAATCTTGGAGTTATGATTGATGATCAGCTGACTTTCTCAGACCACATTGCTAAAACTACCCGTTCCTGCAGATTTGCTTTTGCCCTTTCTTTCGGAACATGCTTCACAACTCTTTGTTCAAGCTCTTGTTCTGTCCAGGCTGGACTATTGCAATGCTCTTTTGGCAGGTCTTCCAGCCAGTTCTATCAAACCTTTACAATTAATCCAGAACACTGCAGCCAGATTAATTTTTAATGAGTCGAAAAGAATTCACGTCACACCTCTGTTTATCAATTTGCACTGGCTACCAATAGCTGCTCACATAAAATTCAAGGCATTAATGTTTGCCTACAAAACCACAACTTGCTCTGCACCCCTTTACCTAAATTCATTACTTCAGACTTATGTGCCCTCTAGAAGCTTGCATTCTGCAAGTTAACGTCACTTTATTGTGCCATCCCAAAGAGGCACAAAATCACTTTCACGGCCTTTTAAATTAAATGTTCCCTCCTGGTGGAATGACCTGCCCAACTCAATCCGAGCTGAGCTGAGTGCTTAGCCATCTTCAAAAATCGGCTAAAAACACATCTCTCCCATCTTTATTTGACCCTCCAACTCTCTATTCTAATTCTAATTTTTTTTTTAAAACTTGCCCCTTTTAGACTTGCACTCTATTCATTTACTAACTTCTTTTTTGCTTAAAAAATATTTTTCTCTCATCTTTTTTGTATTCCATCTATTTGTTTTCTTTTTGTTTATTATACAATTAACAAAACCAAAAAGGCCTCTAACACTAGCTTGCTAAATTATTTTTCTATTTTATCTGTTTTCTTTTTATTTATTATACAATTTAAAAAAAAAACCTTGCTACGTGTACTGCATTAAGCTAACTGAGACTTGTTATAGCACTTGCATATCTTTGCTCTCTTGCTGATTTTGATTGCTTCCATTGTCCTCATTTGTAAGTCGCTTTGGATAAAAGCATTTGCTAAATGATTAAATGGCACAGGCACAGGCATGATGCCTTCAAAACAGACTGAGGTCAACAAAATCTGTGAACCGGACTTGCCAACTTCTTTCTAACCTGAGCTCAGAATTATAACAAGACACACCTCAGTGCACGTGAAGAGTTATTTGTCTCTCACAAAGTTTAAAGCAAAGACCACACGCATCCTGTTTTCCTGTCCACTCCTGTTGGCTGACACTGAGTTTGTTGGTTCTCTTGGGGACATCAGGAGCCGGAGGGTGACACACGTTTTTGTCTGGATCTATTAAAAAAAAAGTTGTATAAACAATGAATATATTGCAAAA